>NC_081415.1:485278003-485548003 GCF_030272615.1 Cryptomeria japonica | reverse complement strand
ACTTCTATCCTATACCGGTGCAGTCATTAGACTTCAACTACATCACCTTATCTGCATCAGTTATGCCAAATGCCAACAATATATATATATATATATATATATATAGAGAGAGAGAGAGAGAGAGAGAGAGAGATAGATATGTATATATATATAGATATGTATATATGTATATATATATAGATATGTATATATGTATATGTATATATATATTTGTATATGTATCTATATATATCTATATATATAGACATCTATATATATATATATATGTACTTATATATATCTATATGTACTCACAACTTCTCTCCAATAGATATGCGAAACATTTCCTTAAATCATCATGGTTCTAGTAGCTTCCTAAATTGTTCTGTTTTTCCACTCCACAACCCATGAAGCAAATAACTATCTCTTCACTCCATGCTCTTCAAAAAATGAATTGAACTCACCAGAAGTGAATTCACCACCTCTATCAGATCTCAGACACTTCAAATTCAATCCAGTCTTAACCATAGCTTTGAAAATCTTGAACTTCTCCAATGCTTCAAACTTCTCCCTTAAAAAAGTAACCCACATCATCCTTGACTAGTCATCAATCAACAACTTGAAATACCTATCACCCTACAAGATTCTCATTCTAGAAGGAACACATGAATCATTATGCACACAAGATCCAATATTCTATTAGAACTATACTATTTTCTTTTGAAAGCAACTCTTGTCTGCTTCCCTAATTGACATTCCTTGCATACCGGATTAGTAGGCTTTACCAACTTAGGAAGATCTCTCACTGCTTGAGTAGAACTTATCTTAACCATGCAATCAAAATTTACATGACACATCCTTCTATGCCTTAACCAACTTTCATCAATTTGAGAAATCAAACAACTTTTAATACCAACATTTAAGTGAAAGATATTACCTTTAGTTTTTGTACCTGATGTAATCTCAATTTCAGAACCACTCAAGATCTTACATTTGCCATTCTTGAATTGCAAATCATGTCCCTTCTCAACCATCTGTCCAACACTTAAAAGATTATGATTTAGACCTTCTACATATAAGACATCATCAATGTTATGCTTACCATCAAGAGAAATAGAACCTCTGCCATGGATTATACCAGCTTTGTCATCACCAAATTTTACTGCACCACCATCATAGTTTTCCATACTCACAAACTTACTCTTATCACCTGTCATATGATGAGAGAAACCACTGTCAGTAACCCATTCATCTTTCTCTTCAACTTTAGCAACCAAATCTTTCTCCTCATTAATGCAGCTAGTAGAATTAGTAGCCACCAAATCATCTTCCTTGATAGCAATAAACACCCATTCATCATCTGTCACACCTTCATCAACAACATAATAACATTTCTTCTAATATTTAGGCTTGTATGGCTTTGACTTAGGAACTCTTTCCGGACACCTTGAGGAAAAATGTCCTATCTTATTACAAGAAAAACATTTAAGAGGAAATTTTCCTTCATACTTACCGACTCCTTTTGGCAATCTTCTGAAAATCAGGGCTTCAAGCTCATCAAGCTCTCTTTCTTATTCAATTTATCTCATCTACTCATAACTAAACACCCTTGTTGAACTTTCTCTTGGATCATATTCTACTTCCCAAAAATAGTAGCTTTGAATGCAGGTTTTAACTTAGGAAGAGATTCACCAAATTTTCTCGACTCAAAGGCAACAAGCTTTCCAATCAGCATGTCTCTAGTCATATTTGTCACCATCCGGATCTCCTCAATAGCAACATCCTTGTGCTTTCAAGCAGGAGGCAAGGATCTCAACACTTTAGCTACAATGTTTGATTCTTCTAATACTCCACTGGCACATCTAATATACAACACAAGATCATTCACTTTCTGCATAAAAGAGGTAATATTATCATCTTCACCCATCTTCAACATCTCATGCTTTCCCTTCAAGATTTGCAACTTAGCAACTTTCACATGGCTGTCACCTTCATACAAAGTCTCTAGCTTTTTCCAGTTCTCATGAGCCATCTACAAATCAATCACATTGGTCATCTCTGAATTAGTTAGGGCACTCAACAATGCTTCCTTATCTCTAATATTGAATTTAACTTCCTTTATCTCATCCGGAGTTATAGCACCATTCAGAGGAGCATTATACAAATTCTTACTAATCTTCCAACAATCTTGATTGATGCATCTCAAGTGAAATTCCATCTGGTTTTTCCAAAGAATGTAATTCATTCCATGAAATCTTGAACTATCCTTCTTGTAAGCATATGTTTCCATCCCGGATCACCTCAAGCGGTCAAGATTATTTCAGAGGATCTAGCTCTGATACCAATTTTTGGCAACAAGGCAACAAACTGAGAGGAGGGGGTGAATCAGTTTGCCCAAAAACTTTACTTAACTCAAACACAATTTCAGATTTGATAATTAACAATGAAAGCATAAATCAACAACACACATAACACCAAGATTTTTGACGTGGAAAACTCAGTTAAGGGAAAAACCACAGTGGGAACCTACCCACAATGAGATGATACCCTATTAGAAGTATATGAAATATTATAATGGGGAATGTACATGCATTCAGGCACATTGCCTAGAGCTCCCTTCTCAAAACACATAACAAGAAGGGATACAACCCTTGGGAAGACTCATTGTCTTACATAAACATTTGGATTACATCTGGAAGATCATGAACTGATGGAATAGCATCTCCTCATGCCAGGTTACAGTTCTAGTTAAGCACACAATCTAATATGCTCTTCCACACTTCTTTACACTTCTGAAATATCAATACACCTATTTGCAAACTTATCCGATCACACACATTTAGATAAAGTCACAAATACCACACAGATACATCTCTCATATGATTATTATATATACTTATACAAATCATCAACCTATATTTCAAGGTCAGCTCAACACACGTC
This sequence comes from Cryptomeria japonica, assembly GCF_030272615.1. Taxonomy (NCBI): domain Eukaryota; kingdom Viridiplantae; phylum Streptophyta; class Pinopsida; order Cupressales; family Cupressaceae; genus Cryptomeria; species Cryptomeria japonica. The sequence continues at coordinate 485,545,081 of NC_081415.1, read as the reverse complement.
ACAAATTACAAAGCTATAACCACACACGATACAACATAGCATGCGGACAAAAACAATGTCGACTAAGACATAATATGGACCTATATCAACACCTCAAACATGAAAAAACTCCAAGAATTATTCCTCGAACATCCGCAACATGCTACAATTGTCATGTTGACTAAGAACATGATAAACATCACTAGATCAAGGAAAATCATCAATAACGCGCACAACAATCAATGTAGACCATCAAAATAGATAGGACACGATCTGGAAACATACACAAGCATCCTAAATTACCACAACAACAACCGCAACATTACCACATACTTGAATCTTCATCATCATTATACTGAACATCAAGAACATCAACTATACTGACTGTCAAACTGAAAGATTCACTTGTGGACCTCCAAATAATGAACCATTTGAATTCAGGAAATATATGAACTTACCAAACACTGTACCAAATTCACAAACCAAGATATTACAACGCGGAGCAATGCTGAGAAAAATCCAAAACATTGAACAACACAAACAACTGAGAAACCAACCGCAATACTGGATCTCATAAATTGACCAAACCACCATGCGGACCTCTGAAACTTTAGTTGAATCAACTAGAGATACTTATCTCAAAATCCTAAAATCCACAATAACTTATCTGCAACACACTATCCAAACCAACTCATTTAATCTGACTAAAACACTGGAATACACAAAGGAATATGTTGACATCAATGACAACACATCATTCCAACAAACTTCTCAACAATATCCAACAATCTCCCACTTTGGCATTGATGGAAACATATGAATGTGAAAAATAGTTAGTGCAAAGAAATAATTAAACTACCAACAATCTCCCCCTGAGATTTAGCACATGATATGGTAGGTTTTCACATATCTCTCCCTCAAAGTTTTTCATATGACTCTCTCCCCCTTTGACATAAATGCAAAAGGCACACATGCACAACATGATTCTCTTCCCCTTAGAAATAACTCACAAATTTGAACATCTGAACCACACATTGACTACTCCTCTTGAGTAGTAGCTTCACTTATCAATCTGTATCACAAGATATCTCTATGAAATCCACTGGACTGATGTAATTCAATGCATCTTAGTTCTTATCGGGAGGGGCAATCACCTCTAGCTTCTCTTCGAGATACTAAAAAGTATCTTTAGGCAAAGGCTTTGTGAAGATATCTGTAATATGTTCCTTTGTAGATGCATACTTTAATCTGACTTCCTTCTCATTCACCTTTTCTCTCAATAAATGAAACTTAATTGATATATGCTTAGTCTTTCAATGCATCACCGAATTCTTAAAAATGTTTATAGCACTTGAATTATCATAGTATATAGCAGTAGGCTCATGAAAAACAACTCTGATATCTTTCAACATCTGCTTCGTCCATACCACTTGAGTACAATTGCTAGTAGTAACAATGTATTCAACTTCTGCAAAAGATAAAGAAATTGCATTTTGCTTCTTACTCATCCATGAAACCAATCTCTTTCCCAAGAAAAATGGACTAGCACTAGTACTTTTTTTGTCATCAACATCACCTACCCAATCGACATCAGTAAAAGCACTCAAAGTAAAGTCATCATCTTTAGGATACCACAAATATCTGAAAATCCTTTTCACAACTACAACATGAGATTCCTTAGGATCAACTTGAAATCTAGAAACAAGACAAACATCATTCATAACATCCAGTCTAGTTTGAGTCAAATATAACAATCCACCAATCATAGATATGTATCTGGTCTGATTTTCTTTTGGAGAATTATCATCCTTAGTCAACTTACATCCAATCACCATAGGGGTACCAATTGGCTTTGAATCATCTAAACCAAACAACAAAAAATCCATCACATACTTAGACTGACGTATAAAAATGCTTTATCCAATTGAGTAATTTGCAATCCCAAAAATAATTTCATCTCACCAATCATAGACATCTCAATTTCATCTTGCAAATCATCAGCAAAATTTTTGCACAAACCATCATTTCCACCAAAAATAATGTCATCAACAAATAATTCAACATTTAAAATGTTGTCATGATCAATCTTGAAGTACAAATTACTATTATTAATACCTTTATTGAATTATAGCTTCATCAAATACTTATCCAACCTGGCATACCAAGCTCTTGGGGCTTGGTTCAATATGCAAACTATATCTCCTTGATCTGTCAACTGAAATCCATCTGATTGCTCAAAATAAACTTTGATAAACTTTGAAATCTTTGTAAGAAGCATAGGCAACAAATAATCTAACAACTTCAATTCTAGCCACCAGAGAAAAAGTCTCCTCAAAATCAATTCCTTCCATCCGAGAATAACCCTTACAAACAAGTCTTGCTTTATTCCTAACAACTTCACCTTTTTCATCCAATTTATTCCTGAAAGACCCATTTAATACCAATTACATTTTTATCCTTAGGTCTAGGAACAAGAATCCATGTATTATTCTTTTCAATTTGGTTCATTTCTTCTTCCATTGCTTTAACCCAATTTTCATCTTTGTGTGCTTCACTAACATATTTAGGTTCAACGAAGAGTTCAGAATTGAGCTCTGCAACTATGGAGGGAACAGCGGAGGGAACAATGTTTGCAGGGGGAAATTTGAATTTAGGAAATGGAGGGAACAACAATGCTGGGTCTGTATCCACTGCAGCTCGAGGACATACAACTGATGATGAGGATGGAAGACAGGATGGGGACCCACGAACATGGGACCCTCCTCCCGATCCTGAAAAAAACAAGCAAGATTCTTGTCCCGAGGTGGTGCAGGCTGTTTTAGGTTCTACTAAGGAGGGACGAATACCTAAACCATGGAATAGCCTCTTCGCTAGACATGCCTCTGGTAAACCGACTGGTAAATCCTCTCTCCCCTTTGTGAAGGATATATCAGACAATAGAATAGGTAAACTTGCGATAGAGGTTCCTGATTTGGTTATTGATCATAGCATTTCTTTAATGACTCTCTCTTTGGTGGGAAAATTTGTCGGACCCTGACCTAATATTGAGGATGTTAGATCCTTTGTTAAAATAAAATGGAGAATGAAAGGACAGGTTGAAGTTACTGCCTTGCCAAGGGGTTTTTTTGTGTTTTCTTTTTCATGCGGGGAAGATTTGGAAGCAGTTCTAAGTGGAGGCCCCTGGATGTTTGGTAAATCATCTCTTTCTTTAAGAAAATGGACCCCTAACATGGAACTAAATGATTCCTTTTTTGAATCTGCCCTAGTGTGGGTAAGACTGCTTGGACTACCGTTGGAATACTAGGTGGAGGATGTCTTCTCAGGAATCACTAACTCCTTTGGGGAGCTTATTGTGATAGACCCAATGACTGCAGCTCGCAAGAGACTTGTGTATGCATGCATTTGCGTCAACATTTCATAGAATATGGATCTCCCAAGTACCATTGATATAAATTCCAAACTTGGGGTATGGGAACAAACCATTGAATTTGAATCTCTCCCTTTTGTGTGCTTCTCTTGCAAAAAAGCAGGTCACTAGGCTAAGGCTTGTCCCAGCAACCCTAAAAGACCTATGATTAAAGAAAAAAATATTAATAAACCGGTATGGAAAGAAAAAAATAACAACAAAGTCTGCAATAAGGCAGAAGAAAAAAGTGGAAATCTATCTACAAAAAATCAGGAAAATGAATCCAGTGACTTATCTAAAGACCCTACTTTGAAGGGGAACAAGAAGAATGAAACTAAGGAGTTTGAGATCAAAATAGGTAATACCTTTGAAGCCCTTCAATTGCAAGAAAAGGAGGATGAAATTAGTACAAAGACCCTTGAGGATGGTGAGATTGAGGATATCACTGACTTGCATCATGAGGAATGAAATGAACCCATGTCAGAGAAAGAAGAACCCCATTTAGGGAAAGAGATTCAGGAACAGGAAATAGAAATGAGAAGGAGAAACAAGTCTGGATCACCACAAGCAAACTTAAATGCCTTATTCCAGAACATAGAAGTAAATATGACCACTTCACCCTGGAAGAGAGTAAAGCTTTGGAGTAACATACAAGATGAATCTAGGGCAAATGATGAATCCAGGGCAGAACAACAAGAAGAAAACACAATAGAAAATGAAAAGAAAATTAAGACCAAGAAGACAGGAGGTCCTAATGGAGTAAAAACCAGAACCAGATCCAAGACAGATTTTGGGGCATCAAGATCCCCACCAAGACGCAAAACCATGAAATGGCACAGGGACCAGGAGAGTAAACAAAGCATAACTGATGGAAGGCAGAGAACTATCAAGTAGTCCTGCCCCAAGATCTCAAAATGAAGGTAATATCATGGAACATCAGAGGCCTAAATGGTCTCAATAAACAGGATATATTAAGGAATCTTATTCAAGATCAAAATCTGGATATTATCCTGATTCAGGAAACTAAAATGAGAAAAGAAAAAGTGGAGAAAATTAAGTTTTTTAAAAATGGGGGAGTCTGTGGCAGTAGCTCAAATGGCACCTCTGGTGGAGTTTCTATATTCTGGAATAAAAGCAAAAACTTTTGGAGACATGATTGAAGAGGATGGCAATATTCTATCCTTAAAAGCTAGAAATATTTTTGACGAGAAGGAATTTGTTATAACTAACATCTATGCCCCTAATTCCAAACATGCTAGAAGTAAATTTTGGGAAAAAGTTCAGCAAAAAAGGAAAAATTTCTCTATGAACAGTTGGATTATTATGGGAGATTTCAATACTCCTCTGCAAGATAGAGAAAAATTTGGAGGAAGTCAAGCTCAACCTAAAAGTAGATCCGACTTGATGGACTTTATCAATGACAATGCTCTCATTGATCTGGATCTTAGTGGAGCCTCCTACACTTGGTCAAACTGAAGAGATGGGGAAGATCTTATCTAGGTAAGAATTGATAGAGCTCTTCTCTCTAATGATTGGATTCTTTCTCATAGTTGTTCCCTTTCTGTCATTGATAGAATTGGATCAGATCATTATCCTATTTCCTTTGTTGCTGAGAACTCTAAGCAAAATCAAAGATTCCCCTTTCGCTTTGAAAAGATGTGGATATCCCACCCCAATCTTGAAAAGTCCATTGCTGAATGGTGGAATCTTGATATTAATGGAACTGCCATGTATAAAGTTGCCAAAAAACTTAAACATGTCAAAACCAACATTAAGACTTGGAACAAAAAGGTCTTTGGTGATATTTTTGATTCAAAGAAAAAGCTAAAGGAGGAACTAAACCAGATTCAAATATCCATTCAGAAAGAGGGCTACACCAAGTATTCCAAAGCCATGGAAGATAAGGTCCTTGACAACATTCATATCATAATTTCAAGGGAAGAAATATATTGGAGACAGAGATCTAGGGCTATATGGCTGAAGGCAGGGGACAGAAACACTAAGTTTTTCCACATGACCTCCCTAAAACATAAGGCAACTAATAGAATCACCAAGTTAACTGTTGAGAACAACACTCTAACAAATAAGGATGAAATCAGGGATGAAGCTGTTAGATTCTTCAAGCAGCTGTTGTCTAGTAATGAGGAGCTTGATCAGACCCATCAACTCAATTTGGTCAGCAATATTCCTAATATTATAAACTCTTTTCAGAATAAGACCCTTGTTGCCATCCCGTCTACTGAAGAAATAAAAAAAGTTGTCTTCTCCTTTCAAGGGGATAAAGCTCCGGGCCTTGATGGATTCCCTATGTGTTTCTTTCAAGAATTTTGGAATATTGTGGGGAAGGATACGGTTAATGCGGTAAAAGAATTTTTTGGGTCTAGAAGAATCCTTAAGGAGTTGAACTCCACTTTTATTGCCTTAATCCCCAAAGTTGCTGGGGTAGATTCTATGGGAAAATTTAGGCCTATTAGTCTATGCAACTCTTTCTATAAAATAATATCCAAAGTAATGATGACAAGAATGTTGGCGATGCTTCCCTTCATCATATCTGAAGAGCAAAAAGGATTTGTTCCTGGTAGACAGATTCTTGATTCAATCATTCTTGTTCATGAGAACATTCACTCTCTTAGCGCTGCAAAAAAAGAAGGTTTCTTGATAAAGTTGATTTGGCTAAGGCTTATGATAGAGTTGAATGGGATGTTCTATTTAAGATCGTGGGGGCTTTTGGTTTTGATGGTAAGGTTATCAAAATAATCAGAGAACTAATCACTACTCCTATGTTCTCTATTTTGGTTAATGGATCTCCTACAAATTTTTTTAAAAACTCTAGAGGGTTAAGACAAGGAGACCCCATATCACCTATCCTTTTTACCATTCTGGCTGAAAGTATGAGTAGAATGATTCATAAATTGAAACAAAGCAAAATTATCAAGGTCTTCAAGCTTCTTCTGCCAATGTGTTTTGCACTCATCAATAGTTTGTTGATGATACTATCATCATGGGATATTCTTCAGTCAAGGAGGCTGAAGTCTTCAAAACTGCTCTCAACTCCTATGCTTTGGCAACTAGTCAACTGGTTAACTAGGACAAATTAGCTATGCACTTTCTCAATACTCTAGTCATAAGACAGCAGAGAATAGCCAATATAATTGGTTGTAAAGTGGACTTGCTGCCTTCTACCTACCTGAATCTTCCTTTAGGGATGGCTCCCCCAAACTCTTTCTAGAATATGATCATTGATAAAATTAATAAGAGACTTGCAGGATGGAAAGGTTCAATGTTATCTCAAGCTGGGAAAATGCAGCTCCTCCAAGCTACTCTTCAAAATCTCCCTGTTTATGCCCTCAGTCTATTTGGTATTCCGGCAAAAATTGCTAAAACCATGGAAAGAATTCAGAAGAGATTCTTATGGTCAGGAGTTGAAGAAAAGAAGAGAATACCTTTGATTGCTTGGGACAAGGTGTGTAGACCAAAGAACAAAGGAGGGTTGGGGATTAAAATTATTAAAACTTTTAATAAAGCTCTTCTTACCAAGCAATTATGGAGAGCTTTTGACATCAAGAAAGACTGGAGCCAAATTTGGTTTGATAAATACATTAAGAATCAAACTATCCGAGGGATCCTCAGTGATGAAGATATCCTAACTGGATCTTTCATTTGGAATAGTGTAACCAAAGCCATAAAAGTTGCAAAAGCTGGAGCTAGATGGGTCCTTGGAAAAGGTGATAGAATAAGGTTTTGGGAAGACCCCTGGATGAAGAATGAAGCCCTATTTGATCAAAACAATAATCAAGTCATTGAAGAATGTAAAAGGAGGTTTGGGCTGATGGTTTGTGACTATTGGAAGGAGAATAAATGGGTCAATCTTGAGGACATCCATCCTGGTCTTTCCTCTATTCAGAAAGAGTTGTTGTCCTTTTCCCCTAACAACAACTATGATGATGTCTTCCTTTGGAAAAGTGACCCTAAAGGTGAATTCACAGTCTCTTCTACTTATAAAAACACTTTTTCTCAAATCCGCAATCCTTTATGGGATAAAGTTTGGAACAACATCCTAATCCCAAAAGTCAACATATTCTTTTGGCTTGCTTCCTATAATAGTATCCTTACTATTGATAATTTAGTCCGAAGGGGCTTCAATTTCCCTAACAGATGTGAGCTCTGTCAGAAGGAGGAGGAATCAGTTGATCACCTATTTTTTCATTGCTCTTACACTTGGGAAATCTGGTCTAAAATATGGGAAAAATGGAAAATTAATTGGGTCATGAACAAAAGCATTAAGGATATAATATGGCAATGGAATTTTCCTACCAATTGCCAAATTATTAAAAACCTGTGGTCCCTGACCCTCCCCATGATATGCTGGGGCATTTGGAAAGAAAGGAATAACAGGATATTTAGGGAAGAAAAGTGTAATACTCAGGTTGTCTTTGAAAAAATATGCAGGGCTATAAAGGAGAACATCAACATCCCTCACAAGAATAATCAGCAATGGGCTATCATAAATTTGAATGATATGGAAAAATACATTATTACTGAATGGAGCCTGATTGATAAGGTCTACAGAGTGGATAACAAGAAGAAGAGAGAAAACATTGTTTGGAGGTTTCCTGATTATGACTGGATAAAGGTTAATTTTGATGGGGCTGCTAAAGGGAACCCTGGAAAGGTTGGTGGAGGTGGAGTTATTAGAAATGCTCAAGGAAGGTGTATTTCTGCTTTTGCTTCCCCTTTTGGAATCCAAAACAACCATGTGGCTGAAGCAATGGCCATGCTTAAGAGCCTCCAGTTAGCCCAAGAATTCAAATTTAAAAAAATCTGGCTTGAAGGGGATTCCTTAAATATTATACAAGCCCTCAAAGGGATTAGTTCAGTCTCCTGGAATATTACTAATATTATTAAAAATGCTAAGACTATCCTTAATAACTATGTTAGCATTATTTTAACCCACACTTTTAGAGAGGGTAACAAGGTAGCAGATATCCTTGCTAATGAAGGGGTTAATTTGGAAAAGGATCAAATATAAAGGGGAAGATCACATTAAGTGGGAGATTAAGGAACAATTATTTTTTGATCGCCTTAATGGAGCAAGTAAATATTATGATTGAATTCTGGGGAATGAGTACCAATGACAGAGTATGGAGGCGGATGAACTGCCAATCGATGAGTGCTTCTAGGCATCATTACCAAGAACACATGTGCGAGAGGTAATTGTAATAATAGCCAGGTTCGTATGAACATGAAAGACAATTTCAAAATTGTGAAAGTATCTTTTCAAGGAGAAACCAAAAACATAGAGTTTTACTTGCGGGCTGAGAGCTATAACAGAGGTGATTGTGACCTGAAAAGTAGAATGGGAGGCAGTCTTAACAGGAATGAACTGTCCAGGTGTGAGCACTGGAAGAGCGAAAGGAAGGTGTGGAGAAGGCTCCACCAACACAGGTTCACGGATTACATGGAGAAACTCCATGGTAGTAGAAGCTCTGTTTCTTAGGGTTCGCAAAAAGCTGGAGCAATAACAGGGCTACCCTGTTTGGGGAAATCTGGCACATTGATGAAAGCTTGATCTCGGAGGTAATGGGGCTCAAGATGGAGGGGACTAAATTTTATAGGGATAGAAAGTACGCCACTGAGGCCTTCAAAAACTTCCATAAGACGAAGGAAGAGAAGAGCAACCTGGAGAGGAAGGATAATATCTCTTACTTCACCCCCCAACAGGTAAAACCTTTCTGGCAAAAAATTCTTAGGGCATTAATGGAATATTTAACTGTGGATGGTAGGTTTACGAAAATTTACAATTATCACTTTTCCATCTTGAACCACTTCTGCCATGGGGTGAAAATTTCTTTTCCCTTCTATCTTGCTTCTTCTCTAAATGAGAGCTTGGCCGACCACATTAAAAAACCCAGCTCCTACCCTCTTGCGCACTAGGGTCTCATCCTGCTGATTTATGAATATATGAAGAATAAGACTAGGGAAACAAATGATGACCCTTTAATTCTCAATGCTCAGACTTCTGCGAAAAGCATAGACTCTGGTTCGACAGAGGAGACCAAAACCCCTTCCCATAAAAAAAAGGAAGATTAATTTGCAAGAAGAAACGGTTGTGCTTTGTGAGGAAGAAGAAGGAAAAAATAATGAAGAAATTTCTGAAAAGGAGATCAATAAGGAGGAGGAGTATGGGGAAGGAGAGGAAGGGGGAAATTCTGAGAATTGTCAACGTAATATTGTCGGCTTGGAAATTGAGAGAGAGGCTCTGAAGCCTAAGGGTGAAAACCCTAATGAGGAGGAGACCGAACAAAGCAAGGATTTTGTGGAAACCATACTGAATACCGCCCACAATTGCACCCTTGAATTCTTCAACTTTCAAAAGTGGGTGGTGGAAAACATTACCAGCATGTAGGGTAAACAGAGGGAATTGGAAGTTAAGATCAACAAGTTGATCAACATGTCTGATTCTGGGAAGCCACATGAGAAGATGGAGAATAGTGAAGAGGAGGAAGAAATGGAAATGGAAGACTGGCAGGAGAAAGACTTGATTAAAGGAAACCTAAAACACCTGGAGGACGTCATCAAAATTATGAAGGAACAAGTGGAGGAGGATAAGGACAATGTCAATGCCCGGATGGCTAGAAATGAGAAAGCCCTGAAAAGCCTTATGGATCATAGCCTCCAGGTTCTAAAAGTCTCCTCCCAGAACATGAATGTATTGGTGAACCACTAGGAAAAGAAAAACTAGGAGAAGGACCTCGTGGTTATCGAAGATGCTCCTACTTCTAGCCTAAAACACCAGACCTCTAGGCGCAGAACCAGGCAGACTACGATAGAGAAGGAAATGAAGATGAAAGATAGCCAGACTGCTCAGGAGAATACTGATTTGAGTGAAGCAGCAAAAGCTATGATGCTTTTGGTACAGGATGTAGAAGAAACCATGAAGAATTTCTAATTGTTGTCTTTTGCTAGGCTTGAGGCCAATTTCTTGCTGGCCTTTTGCTGTCCTTTCCTTTGTTGCTGGTCTTTTTGCTGGTGTTTTGCTGTTGTTGTTTTTTGTTGCTATATTGAATATCTTTCTTATGTATTTGGGTTTTGGGCCCCTTAAAACCTATTTTTAATTAATCAAAAACATCTTTAGGTTCAGTATTATAAATCAATCAATACTCTTCAACAATTCTTCTCGTAGTCATCACACCTTTATTCTTATCTCCTATTATCTGATTCTTTGAATGATTCAATCTTAAATACTTGGTAGACTTAGAATTTTTTTGATTTCTAGACTCTTAAGCTCTTTCTTCTACACTAACACTTGTACCTTCTCCTTCATTCTCAGGCTTTTCTAAAACAATTTGAATTTGATTTAGGGTCTGTACTTTCTTTCTTTTACCTGAACTGACATCATGATCATTTGAATCATATCTGGATCATCTAGGCTAATACTCATTACCTTCATCAACTTTTACATTAGCACTTTCAATTATCTTCCTCAATCTCATATTATAACACGGGTAGGCCTTGCTCTTAGTAGAATAACCATGAAAAATTCCTTCATCACATCTAGCATCAAACTTTCCCAAATCTTCATATCTTCTAATATAGCATTTACTTTCAAAAATTCTAAAATATTTAATTGTAGGAACATGACCAAACCAAAACTCATAAGGAGTCTTACTCATATCACCTTTGATATGCAACCAGTTAAAAGTGTATACAACAACACTCACAACTTCTCTCCAATAGATTTGTAGAGCATTTCCTTCAATCATCATGGTTCTAGAAGCTTCATGAATTGGTCTATTCTTCCTCTCCACAACACTATTCTGTTGAGGGGTCTGCAAAGAAGATAATTGTCTCTTCACCCCATGCTCTTCACAAAATGCATTGAACTCACTAAAAGTGAATTCACCACCTCTATCAGATTTTAGACAATTCAGCTTCAATCCAGTATAAATCTCAACCATAGCTTTCAAAATCTTGAACTTCTCCAATGCTTAAGACTTCTCCCTAAAGAAAGTAGCCCACATCATCCTTGAATAGTCATCAATCAACAACATGAAATACTTGTCACCTTGGAAGCTTCTCACTCTAGTGGGACCACAAATCAATATGCACAAGATCTAATATTCTATTAGAACAATACTATTTTCTTTTGACAGTAACTCTTGTTTGCTTCCCTAATTGACATTCCTTGCATATTGGATTCATAGGATTTACCAACTTAGGAAGATCTCTCACTGCTTGAGTAGAGCTTATCTTAACCATGCAGCCAAAATTTACATGACACATCCTTCTATGCCATAACCAAATTTCATCAATCTGAGCAATCAAACAACTTTTACCATCAACATTCAAGTGAAATTTATTACCTTTAGTCTTTGTACCTGATGCATTCGCAATTCTGGAACCACTCAAGATCTTATATTTTCCATTCTTGAATTGCAAATCATATCCCTTGTCAACCATTTGTCCAACACTCAAAAGATTATGCTTGCCATTAAGAGAAATATAACCTCTGCCACAGATTATACCACCTTTGTCATCACCAAATCTTACTACACCACCATCATAGTTTTTGATACTCACAAACTTACTCTTATTACCTATCATATAATGAGAGCAACCACTATCAATAACTCATTCATCTTTCTCTTCAACTTTTAGCAACCAATGCTTTCTCCTCATTAATGGAGCTAGTAGAATTAGTAGCCACCAGAACATCTTCCTTGATAGCAATAAACACTCATTCATCTCCTAAATTTCCCTTATCAAATTCATCATCTGTCACACCTTCATTAGTAGCATAATAACATTCCTTATAATATTTAGGCTTGTATGGCTTGGACTTGGAAACTCTTTCCGGACACCTTGAGGAAAAATGCCCTATCTTATTACAAGAAAAACATTTAAGAGGCACTTTTCCTTCATACTTACTAGCTCCTTTCGGTAATCTTCTGGCAATCAAGGCTTCAAGCTCCTCAAACTCTCTTTCTTCTTCTTCAAGTTCTCTCATCTCCTTCTCATATCTAGACACCCTTGTTGAACTTTCTCCTGAATCATATTTCTGCTGAATCATATTTCTGCTTCCTAGAAACAGTAGCTTTGAATGCAGATTCTGACTTAGGAAGAGATTCACTAAATTCGCTCAACTCAATGGCAACAATCTTTCCAATTAGCACGTCTCTAGTCACATTTGTTATCATCCGAATCTCCTCAATAGCATAATCCTTATGCTTGTAAGAAGGAGGCAAGGATATTAACACTTTAGCTACAATATCTAATTCTTCTAATACTTCATTGACAAATCTAATATTCAACTCAAGCTCAATCACTTTCTGCATAAAAGAGGTAATATTCTCATCTTCGCCAATCTTCAGCATCTCATACTTTCCCTTCAAGCTCTACAACTTAGTAACTTTCACATGGTTGTCACCTTCATATAAAGTATCTAGCTTCTTCTAGATGTCATGAGCAGTCTACAAATCCATTATATTGGTCATCTCAGAATTAGTTAGGGCACTTAGCAATGCTTCCTTAGCTATAATATTTGTTGGCAATTTGGAGGAATTGATTATGCTTTGAATTGATGTTTGTCATTGATGTCAACACTAGCTTGTTTGGTTGTCTACCAGGTTCTGGTAGAGTGGTTGGATTGTGATGTTGATCTGGAGACCATCTTCGGTATTCTCCGGTATGTTCAGTTTGGTGGAATTGGTTTGGTTTGGTCATTCATGTGCATGTCACATTTACTTGGTTCAGGATTTGGTGATCCAAAAGTTATCATATGTTATATTAAGCATTTTGGTTACCGGTAAGGGTTTTATCGGTAGAGATTTGTTGAAGATATTTTGATGGATTCAATAAGTGGTGTTGGTATGACTTCTAGAAGGTTCTTAGGATGTTGTTGGTTATCATGTTCGTGTTCCAGTTGATCGGTGGTGTTGCATTTGGCTTATGGCAACCTATTTGAGGTCCGGTGCTATTCTGTATTATTCTCCTAGGTTATGGACTGGTTTATGTAATGTGTTGGAGGATGCTCCCAATGTGTTACCAGTTGGAATTATTTTCTGGTTAATGATGTTTTGGTCTATAGCCAACTTGGGTTATCATTGGTTTGCAGATTTATGTAATGGATTTATTGTATTATCTTTTAGGTGGCTGACCTAATTATTTAGGTCATGGTTTATATAAATATAATGTAAGATCTCTTTGTAGATCATGGGTTATGGGATTAATTGCTTGCAAATAAAGTTGTAATCATATGCAGAGGTTTTGGTTGATCATAGGTGATCAAATTGGGTTTAAGTAAGAGGTTTAAGACCTACAATATTGAGCTTAACTAGAATTGTACTCAGGCATAGGAGATGCTATTCTTGCAATTCACTCTTCTTTCTGGATTGTAGTCCAAAGATTTCTATAGTCAGTGAGGCTCTTTTGTGATGAGCAGTGCCCTCTGGGTAGTGTGCCTTCCTACATGTGCAGGCCCATTTATTGTAATCACATCATTACTACAAAAGTATCATCTAACTGTGGGTAGGGTTTCTGACCGTGGTTTTTCCCTTTACTGGGTTTTCCACGTACAAATCTTGGTGGTATGTGTTGTGGATGCATGGTATTTGGTTTATGATTTATGTTTGTGCTTAATTGATATATCTGCTATTCCGGTAAAAAAAATTGTGTGCTTAAAGTTTCATAATCTGTTGACAACTGATTCACCCCCCTTTGAGATGTCCACCGATTATCCTAACAATTGGTATCGGAGTCTGGTCCTCTCTTAAGAAGGTTAACCACTTGAGGAAGATCCTATGGTGAGTAATCATTCAACTTCAATTGCTTACCGAAAGGACATCCCTAGGCTTGAAGGAACAAAATACAGAGTATGGAAGCTTTAGATGGAGACTCATTTGAGATGTCTTAGCAAAGGGATTTGGGAGATCACTAAGAAAGGCTATACTCCTTATGATCCAGCATCTGGAAATCCTCCTCCAACAGACTTGGATAAGAACATTGAAAATGACTGCAGACCTAGAGAAGCCCTTTGGAGTGCCCTTTTAGATCAACAAGTAATGGGATTAACAAACAAATCATCTACAAAAGCTATATTGGATAAGTTGGAGACTCTGAATGAAGGTGACCCTATAGTTAAAATTTCTAAACTTGATGGTTACCGAGTGAGATATGAGAACTTGAGAATGGATGAAGATGAAAGAATTGTTGCTTTTTATGGAAAGAGAATGAAATTGTCTTGGGAACTCAATATTGTGGTGGATCTCTGAACAAAGATGAGATTATTTCTAAAGTATTGAGAGCTTTTTCACTGGCTTACAAAATGAAGGCTACTGCAATCAATCAGCTGAGAATAATGTCTAACTCTTCTTTCAATAGGGATATTTTGGTTGAAAAGTTATCTAGTTTTGAGCTTGAAGAATTTGGTCCTCAAGGAGCTGCAAAGACTGAATTTGCTTTCAATGCATCTACATCATCAACTGACAAGAAGGATTGGAAAGCATTATATGCAAATGAACTAGAGGATATGAAGAAAGAAGATGAAGATCTTGAGCAACTTGAAGCCCTATTTTCTAGAAGGGTACCTAAAGGTCCGACAAGAAGTAAGTAAAGGAAAATCTCCTTTCAAATGTTTCACATGTAATAAGATAGGTCATTTTGCATCTAGATGTCCTGAGAGGAATTCAAGATTTGAAGAAAAAGCTAGAAGATCTTTTAAGCCTAACCATGAATATCACATTAGTACAAGAGGAACAAAGACAAATCATGCTACTATGCTGATGAGGAAGGTGTAACTAATGATTTTGATGATGAACCAACAAAAGATTCAACTAGTGGATTTGGCAATGAAAAGGAATGGGTATTATTAGCTATCAAGGAAGATGCTTCAGAACCTGTCATTCAAAATGAAGAGAAGGCCCTTGTTGCTAAAGTTGAATACAAGGATGAATGGGTGATAGATAGTAGATGTTCACATCACATGACTTGACATAAAAGGAAGTTTCTATCTTTTCAAGAATTTTATGGAGGTCTGGTTAGATTTGGAGATGACAAAGCATGCATGATCAGAGGAAGAGGAGCTATATCATTGGATGGTAAGCATAACACTGATAATTTTTATTATATAGAAGGCTTAAGGCATAATCTTTTCAGTGTAGGACAATTGGTGGATAAAGGATTTCAATTATAGTTCAAGGATGGAAAATGCAAATCCATCAATAGATCTGGATTGGAGATTGCAACCGGTACTCAGACTAGAGGTAACATCTTTAATTTGAACTCCAGTGAGAAGAAATGTTTTATCTCACATATTGATGAGAGTTGGCTATGGAATAAGAGGTTGTGTCATGTGAATTTTGATTGCATTGTAAAGATGAGTTCAACTATGGCAGTTAGAGATATACCTAAGATTGTGAAGCCTCATAATCTGGTATGTAAGGAATGTCAAATGGGTAAGCAAATCAAAACTTATTTTAAGAGTATACAAGACAAATCTAATGATATTCTTGGTCTTAGTCATACCGATTTGTGTGGTCTGGCTAGAATAAGAACCTTTCAGGGTGATAGATATTTCATGCTAATCATTGATGACTATTCTAGAATGACGTGGGTTACTTTTCTAAGGTAGAAATCTGAAGCATTTGAAAAGTTCAAGATCTTTAAAGCTATGGTTGAGACAAAGATAGGGTTAAAGATCAAATGCTTAAGATCTGATCAGGGTGGTGAAATCACATCCGGTTAATTTAACAGTTATTGTGAGAAACATGGCATAAGGAGACAGTTGTCTTCACCCTGGACACCTCATCAAAATGGTGTTGTGGAAAGAAAGAACAAAACCATCTTGGATGTAGCTATATCTATGATGATGGAAGCTAATTTTCCTCATATCTATTGGAGAGAAGATGTGAGCATGATGGTATACACATTCAACAGAGTTCATATCAAAGGAGACACTGGTAAGACACCTTATGAGTTATGGTCTGGTCATACACCTACAGTTTAGTAATCCTGAATCTTTGGTAGTAAATGCTATATCAAAAGAGATGATTCTATTGGAAAGTTTTATCCTAGACGTGTTGAAGGGATATTTCTTGGTTATTAAAATGAAAGAAAAGCATATAGATGTTATAACAAAAGATTCGAGAGAATTGTGGAGAGTGCTAATGTCAAGGTGGATGAGCAGTACAAAGGTCAAATCATAACTTATGAAAGAGAACCAAAAGTGGAAATAATCATAACTGATCTGGTAGTGCTTGCACTGGAACAAAATGTTGAACCAATTACCCTAACAGTATCAGAAAATTCAACAGTGACTAAAGATTAGAGTAGAGAAACAGAAAGTCAGATGACTCCTAGGTATATAAGGTTGAATCATTCAGAAGATCAGGTCATTGGAGATAAGAGCAAAGGAGTGATGACAAGGAGAAGGTTGGCAGTTGAAGAGGTATGCTTAATTCCTCAAATTGAACTGGCATCATTAGTTGGGGCATGTAAGGATGAATGTTGGATGAAAGCTATGGAAGAGGAATTGGATCAGATAGAAAAGAACAACACATGGACTTTAGTTCCTCAACCTAAAATAAGAATGTTATTGGAACTAAATGGGTTTTTAGGAATAAATTGAATGAAGATGGAAAAGTTGTGAGGAATAAGTCTAGATTGGTTTGCAAAGGATATTCTCAGAAGGAAGGAATTGATTATGATGAAAATTTTGCTTCGGTAGCAAGGATTGAAGCTGTGAGATTATTTCTTGCTTATACTGCCCATAAGAAATACAAGGTTTATCAGATGGATGTTAAGTGTGCATTTCTAAATGGAGATCTTTTAAGGAAGTCTACATTGAGCAGCCTAATGGATTTTCTCTTTTAGATGACAATAACATGGTTTGTAGATTGACAAAACCTTTATATGGATTGAAGCAAGCCCCTAGAGCTTGGTATGCCAAATTGGACAAATATCTTTTGAATCTTGGTTTCACTAAAGGTAATGCTGACAATAAATTGTATTATAAGATCACTAATGATGGCATGTTGATTATTGAGGTCTTTGTTGATGATATCATTTTTGGAGGTGAAGAAAAATTATGTATGGAATTCTCTGATAATATGAAGAATGAATTTGAGATGTCTATGATTGGAGAAATGAGATTTTTCTTAGATTTGCAGATTACTTGGACTGATAAAGGTATTTTTATCTGTCAAACTAAGTATGCTAGAGAGTTGTTGAAGAAATTTGGTATCAAAAATTCTAAACCGGTTGGTACTCCTATGGTTACAAGTGAGAAATTGACAAAGAAAGATGTATAAGCTCCGATAAATCCTACAAGATATAAATCTATGATTGGAGGTCTATTATATTTGACTTAGACTAGACCAAATATAATGAATGTAGTTTGTATTGTATCAAGATATCACAGTGATCCAAGAGAGAATCATGAGAGTGCAGTGATAAGGATTTTCAGATATTTACAAGGAACAACTGAATATGGTTTGTGGTATCCTAAAGATGATGACTTTACACTATGTGCATATATAGATGCATATTGGGTTGGAGATATAGATGACCAGAAAAGCACATCCGATGGAGCTTTCTTTCTTGGAAAGAAACTTGTTTCATGGATTAGTAAGAAATAGTCATGTAATTATTTATCTACTGTCGAAGCTGTGTATGTTGCTGCTGCTACTAGCTATACACAAGTTCTATGGATGAAGAAAATGTTGAAAGATATAAGGGTAGATTGTGATGAATTGGTAGTTATTCACCGTGATAACTCTGCTACTATTGACATATCAAAGAATCCAATATTTCATTCTAAGACAAAGCACATATCAATCAAGTATAATGTTTTGAAGCAAAAGGTAGAAGCAAATGAAGTCAGAATGGTTTATGTGAACACTAACAAGAAAATTGCAGAAATCTTCACTAAACCTTTGCCCAACGAATCATTTGAGTACTTTAGAGACAGATTGGGGGTCTCTGCCCCTCTGGTAGAGACTTAAGTGATGCTAATTGGCATAAGTCTGGTATGCATTATCAGAACTATCATTCATTCTGGATTGATGAGTTGGTGCTACTACTCAAGGGGAGTATTCAATTGTGTGGTTTAGAGGATCTATGGTTTTTCTTTGATGTTTATGTCAGATTTCTGGCATTGATGTCAAAGGGGGAGAGATATACATGTGAAAAATAGAGCTTAACAAAGATATCAATCATAGGGGGAGCTTGGTCTATGGATGGTTAATTGGTTCATAACTTCATTGATATATCATTTGTTGGGTTTCTTCCATTGGGGGAGACTTGTTTGGCATTTATTAGCATTGGGATATTTTTCACATCTAGTGTTGCCATCAATGCCAAAGGGGGAGATTGATGGCAATTTGGAGGAATTGATTATGTATTGCATTGATGTTTGTCATTGATGTCAACACTAGCTTGTTTGGTTGTCTAACAGGTTCCAGTAGAGTGGTTGGATTGTGATATTGATTCGGAGACCATCTCCGATATTTTTCGGTATGTTTAGTTTGGTGGAATTGGTTTGGTTTGGTCATTCATGTGCATGTCACATTCAGTTGGTTCGAGATTTGGTGATCCAAAAGCTATTATATGTTCTAGTAAGCCTTTTCATTACTGGTAGGGGTTTATCGACATATCTTTGTTGAAGATCTTTTGATGGATTTGATAAGTGGTGTTGGTGCGGCTTCTAGAAGGTTCTCAGGATTCTATTGGTTATCATGTTTGTGTTCCAGTTGATCGGTGGTGTTGTATTTGGCCTATGGTGACCTATTTTAGGTCCAATACTATTCTGTTTTATTCTCCTAGGTTATGGATTGGTTTATGTAACGTGTTGGTGGATGCTCCCAATGCGTTACCAGTTGGATTTATTGTTTGGTTAATGTTGTTTTGTTCTCTAGCCAACTTGGGTTATCATTGGTTTGTGGATTTTTGTAATGGATTTATTGTATTATCTTTTCGGTGGCTAACCTAATTGTTTAGATCATGGGTTTGTATAAATATGATGTAATATCTCTTTGTAGATCATGGGTTATGGGATTATCTGTGTGTGAATAAAGTTGTAATCATATGTAGAGGTTTTGGTTGATCACAGGTGATCAAATTGGGTTTGAGTAAGAGGTTTAATAGCATCGGTATTGAGCTTAACTAGAACTATACTCAGGCATAGAAGATGCTATTCTTGCATTTCAATCTTCTTTCCGGATTGTAGTCTGAAGATTTATGTAGTTAGTGAGGCTCTTTTGTGATGAAAAGTGCTCTCTAGGTAGTGTGCCTTCCTGCATGTGCAGGCCCTTTTGTTGTAATCACATACTTATTGCAGAAGTATCATTTGACTGTGGGTAGGGTTTCCCACCGTGGTTTTTCCCTTTACCAAGTTTTCCACGTACAAATCCTGGTGTTATGTGTTGTGGATGCATGGTATTTGGTTTATGATTTATGTTTGTGCTTAATTGATATATCTGCTATTCCGGTAAAAAGTTTTGTGTGCTTAAAGTTTCATAATCTATTGATAATGGATTCACCCCCCCTCTGAGTTGTCCACCGGTTATCCTAGCAATATTGAATTCAACTTCCTTTATCTCATCTGGAGTTTTAGGACCATTCAAAGGAACATTATACACATTCTTAGTAATCTTCCAGTAATCTTCACTGATGCATCTCAAGTGACATTCCATCTAGTTTTTCAAAACACTGTAGTTCGTTCCATAAAATCTCAGTCTATCCTTCTTGTAAGCATAGGTTGCCATCCCCGATCACCTCAAGTGGTCAAGATTATTTTAGAGGATCTAGCTCTGATACCAATTTTTGGCAACAAGGCAACAAACTGAGAGGAGGGCGTGAATCAGTTTGCTCAAAAACTTTACTTAACTCAATCACAATTTCAGATCTAACATTGAAAGCATAAATCAACACCATATCAAGAACACACATAACACCAAGATTTTTGACATGGAAAAACCGGTTAAGGGAAAAACCACAGTGGGAACGTACCCATAATGAGATGATACCCTATTAGAAGTATATAAAATATTACAATGGGGAATTCACATGCATTCAGGCACACTACCTAGAGCTCACTGCTCAAAACATATAACAAGAAGGGCTACAACCCTTGGGAAGACTCATTTTCTTATAGAAACATTTGGATTACATTTGGAAGATCATGAATTGATGGAATAGAATCTCCTCATGCCAGGTTATAGTTCTGGTTAAGCACACAATCTGATTTGCTCTGCTACACTTCTTCACACTTCTAAAAAATCAATATACTTTTTTGCACACTTATCTAATCACACACATTGGGATACACTCACAGATACCACATAGATACATCTCTCATATGATAATTACATATATTTATATAAATCATCAACTTATATTTCAAGGTCATTTAACACACATCACAAATTACAAAGCTATAACCGCACACACTACAAGATAACATGCAGACCAAAACAATGTCGGCTAAGACATAGTATGGACCTAGGTCAACACCTTGAACATGATATAACTCCAAGAATTATGCCTCAAACATCTACAACATGCTACAATCACCATGTTACCAACAACCAAGAAGGAAAACTGAGAGGGGGGGGGTGAACCAGTTTTCACCAGATTAATCAATTTAAGTACAATCTTAGATCTTAACAACAACAAAACCAATAAAGATAAGAAAAATGAAACCACAAAACATAACACCAAGATTTTGAGGTGGAAAAACCAGTTAAGGGAAAAACCACGGTGGGAACCTACCCACAATAAGATGATACTCTGCAGTAGTATGTGTAAATATTATAATGGGGAATGCACATGCATTCAGGTACACTGGCTAGAGCTCACTGCTCAAATTAAGATGACCCAGAAGGCTACAAACTTCAGGGAAATCTCACTACCTTACAATAAGATTTGGATTATAATCTAGATTACATGAACTACAAATATAGCATCTCCTTATGCCTGATGACAGTTTTGGTTAAGCATATTTGTCTGCCCTGCAACAATCTCTACTCAACACACCACACCGAATGATACATTCACTTATGCACCACATATACCTCTCTTTGAGAATGCAGACACAACACTGATACCCAAATTACATAAATATACCACCTATATATACAATTTATCAACCTTGACAGCAAGGTCAGCCAAAACCCTCAACACTCAATAACAAAATTACATGACACGATACATATGTGAACCACCAGACCAATATAATGATATACATGACATAACATGGACCTAAATCAAATCTCGAAACACACATCACCACCAAAAATATCGCCAATATCAACCACAATAGGCTACACCACCAAGAATACCACATAACACGAAGAATATCATTGAACCAACAAAATCACCAAGAACACACACAAGAATCAATGTCGACCACTAAGACAAATAGGAAACGATCAGAAAACACCAAAAAGCAGATTAGAACCATTTGCAATAGCTGCACCAACACCACTTATGCAAATCTTCATCGATCAACACACTAACTCACAAGAACACTCAACAACAACAATTCAGACTAGAAAGATAACTTGCAGAGCACCAAATCATGAACCATCTGAACTGAAGATACAAATGAACATCAAAAACATTCTCCCAAAACCGCAACCAAAAATATGATTATACCGGAGCTCAATAGAGAAAATAAACTCTGCCAACTACTGTACAGAAAGATTGAACTAAAAACCAAATAAAAATAATATGATCAAGAAATCTTACAGATCATTGAAACCAATAAGAAATAAAGTATTCCAACATCCCAAACCAATAAACCATCCACATTAGCTCAATTCAATCACCAGAACACCAAACAACTTACAACAACACAAGAATACATGAATATGTTGACATCAATGACAACAACATATCCTAGCAACAACAATATCCAACAATCTTGCCCTCTGGCATTGATGGGAATATATGAATGTGAAAAACAATCAATGCAATGGAAATAAATTAACACCAGTAATCTGCAACAAACTCCCCCTAAGATCATGCACACAAAGCTCCAAAGAATAAAGCACCTTTTCACATGACTCTCTCCCCCTTTGACAATAATGCCAAAGACATAATACAAATAATGCTATCTTCCCCAAAACACATCTTCTAAGAAGGACAATCACCCCCTATCATCTAGACCACTGACTACTTTGGTTGAGTAGCAACACCAACTCATCAACCTAGCTAAAAAGATAATGCTCTGCCATCCACTGAATTGATGCAACTCCATGCATCTAGTTCTCAACAGGAGGGGAAAAGATCCCTAACTTGTCTCTCAAATAGAAAAAATTATTTGCAGGTAAAGGCTTAGTGAAAATATATGCAATCCGATCCTTTGTAGATATATATTCCAATCTGACTTCCTCATTACTGACCTTCTCCCTCAAGAAATGATACTTTATAGACATATGCTTTATTTTAGAATGCAACACCATATTCTTTGAAATATTGATAGCACTTAAATTATCACAATATATAACAATAGGCTCATCATAAA
Source organism: Cryptomeria japonica (assembly GCF_030272615.1). Classification (NCBI taxonomy): domain Eukaryota; kingdom Viridiplantae; phylum Streptophyta; class Pinopsida; order Cupressales; family Cupressaceae; genus Cryptomeria; species Cryptomeria japonica. The sequence goes on along the minus strand of NC_081415.1, from coordinate 485,522,174 downwards.
TCACTCTAATATCCTTTAACATATGCTTCATCCAAACTACTTGAGTACAGTTACTAATAGCAACAATGTATTCAGCTTCAACAGTAGATAAAGATACAACATCGTGTTTCTTACTGAACCATGAAATCAACTTCTTTCCCAAAAATAATGCTCCACTGGTAGTGCTCTTCTGATCATCAACATCGTCAGCCCAATCAACATTAGTATAGGCACATAGTAAGAAAACATCTTTGTTCAGATACCACAAACCATAGTCAATAGTCCCCTTTAAGTATCTGAAAATCCTCTTCACAACAATAATTGTTGTCACGAAGGATTGCACCGGGATGCTAAGTGTAAAACCCAACAATCCTATGAAACATGGGAATACTTTCAAGCCTGTGGGTATGCCTATCATGAAAGTAGACCTCTGGAGATCAGGCCAACTTCCTATCAGATTAATCTCTTGCAATTAACCTCTTGAGAAAAGGGATAGAAGGAATACTGAAATTAAACCTATCCTGTGAGGTGATGCACCAAATATCGCTTCTAAGATTTGCAACATGCTTAAATCACCAAAAACTTCAACAAAATAACCCTAAAAGTTTCTTAACTCAACTAAACATGGGATGCATAAATATTTCTTAGAAAGTGTTGAATTTAATGCTTGTTTGAAGGAAACTGACTGGTTTTCACAACTTCAAGCTATTAAAACCAATTAACACACTCTAAAACCTACATTGACCATGTATCTCCTTACCCTAAAAGCTAACGGAATGAGACAAATTAGAGGATATACATCACATACAGTTATCAAATCATTCATTCACTAGATAACACAAGAAGTACCAAGAAGGAATCTACTACTATTTTATTGAAAATCAAGGAATCTACTATTACAAAACTCAGAAAAAGCGAGCTACAATACCATCCTTTAGCATGAAAGTATCTAAAAATAGTCCACAATCATATTGAGGAAAGAGAAAGAACTCCCTAATAAAGAAGATGAGAGAAGAATTTATAGAAGACCATCTGAAAAAATCTGCATGGAGAAAACCATAGGCGAATTTGCCTAAAATAGCGTGCAAAGCACATGCAAAATTTTGTGAAAAACACTGTTTGATGATGAAAATAGCTTCCTAACTGAAACTGCATGCATGTGTTACCCAAACTGCTGCAATCTGCCAAAATAGTCCCCCAAAAAGCATTATTTCATCTGAAAATTCTGCATGCCATGAGCTACTAAAAATAGCACTGAAAAAATAACCTCTCCCCCTGAAAAATCTCTATGGATTATGCTTTCTTTTCTCTTGAAATAATTTTATTTTAATTTCTATTAAAACAACTAATTATATTGTTTTAACAGAAGTGAAAATAGAGTATTATTTCATTTTATTATTTCTTTTTTATAATTTAATATAATTCTATTTAGGTTTTTATAGAAATATATTAATTTATAAAAAATAAATATTTTTGTATCTTTTATCATTTAATATAACTCTATTTTAGATGGATTTTATCATAAACCCCAAATAGAATTATAATAAATAATAAAGAATTATTAAGAATGCAAATAAAGCTATTTTAGCCTTATCCCTTTGATACATGGGGTCTATATATAGGCTCAATGACTTAAAGTCATTGACCATGGGGGATGTATTAGTTACATGAATACATGAATTATAACATAAATCTTGACAAGGATAGAAGCCAGAGGAAAATAGGGCATGCAAAATAAACAAAGTTAGAACCCTAAAGTCATTTTATTCATTCTTTTTTTGCATCATTGGGATAAGACTCTATGGCTGACATCCACTCAAATTTTTGGTTCTGAGCTTGAACTGGGCTTTGAAGGCATAAATTAGAGATTTATGCATGATGAGTAGCACAGTATGTGCTCTAAAACCTTCTTGTTTCTATCATTTACCTTTTGGAAGAAAAAAAATTACAAAATATTTGTTTTTGTTCATGTGTACATATTAGGGTTTCATGCCAAAAACTTTTATTATTGCTTTCTTTGCATGATTTATGGGTTGCATCTTTGTGAACCGTGTATTTGCTTATATTTGACCTTCATGGGGACTGTGAGGGCCCTCTCAAAGAAATCATTCTTTTTATTACATGTAGTGGTCTTTATTTCTACTGTTACTAAATATTCATTGTGACTAGTGATTTGAATGTTGCTATTGATTGTCAGGGTTTGTATCTCTGTTCATCATTGGTAGCTTTTAACTGTTATAATCAGGTTATTGTTCCTTTTAGACTAATTTGGTTGCACTATTGGCTTTCATCTTTTTACATGTTTAGGGTTTTAGGTAGAAACCCTAAATATATACACATATTAAAGCTGAAAGTTCAATATCCATTGTGACTGAGACAAGTTCTATAATGGTTGCTTTCTCTAATCATGCCTTAATTAATTAATGAAGATAATTGATCTAGTCATGTCCTACACTTTTGAAACTTTTGCAAACAATCATTGAAGCTACGAATACCTTCAAACTTTTGTGCTTTGTGTTTTGCTTTTCTATTGCTCTATGTCTTAGGTGCTTCTACATCCATGATTATTCCTCATCTATCTCTACAGTTCTTTTGAAGGATGTAATATTTAAATTATTGTATTGATGGTCAAGTCAATGCTCACTATACATGACTTCCTGATGCTTTTGATTGTGTTAGCTATTTCTTGACATCAAATTATCAATGTTTTATGCTATGTATCGCCCCTAGATCTGATAACTCAATGATGAACGAATAGTACCAAACCGGTACTGAGAGGGGGGGTGAATCAGTATAAACACAAATACAGTCCAAAACCGGTTTGACAACAAATACTTAGAATGACTGGCAAACATGGATACTGGTTGAAAAAGAGTGCAACCGGTAACACCCAGAACAACTAAAACAATCATAAACCGGTCACTCACTAAGCTTTCCTCTTAGCTCAATACTATAGTACCATTACACTCTCATGCATGAACAGGTAAACTATCATCAGATCTTCATAACAGTTAGTTCAATATGTTTTATAGATAGGCATAAAACACAGAACCATCATATGCCAACCAGGTAATAACAAAGCATCACAAGATAAAAGCATTACACATGACACACATATTTTTCACGTGGAAACCCAACTGGGAAAAACCATAGTGGGGATGAATACCCACAAGTTGCTTTTTAACTCTTTAGAAGTCCGCTCTGTTAGGAGCCTTGTCCAGTTAAAGACATTACAAATAGGTTCTGAAAGGAACCGATCCTATTAGGGATCACCCGGTTAAGGGATGGCTATAATACCCAGTTAAGGGTTAAACCCAGTTAGGGTTACCTTGTTAGAGGATTTCAAGAACTCAATAGCTAAAGGATCTCCAGAGCTCTATAGCTTCCCAAAACTCAATAGCTAAAGGATCTCCAGAACTCAATAACTTCGAGTTACCCTGTTAAGGGATTTGAATCAAGCTGGTTAAAGCTACCCTGTTAAGGGATTTATATCAAGTCGGTTAAGGCTACCCTGTTAAGGGATTTCACAACTGTTGAAGTGGTTAAAGATCAACAAGAATTACAATGATCTAGTAACAGCACTCAATGCTAATGCAGATCCGTTTTGGCTCCTCTTCACCTTCTGCACATTCACTTTGCAGGTATCTCTTCTCTCCTTTGGTCTGACAAGAATCACGTATCACTTCCCTTGGATACACACACACAACTTTTTCCAACAACCTTAGAAAGAAACACAACATCGACCTTATAGGAAATAGACAGGTCGGTAGCAAAAACCCTAAACCCTAAACCTGTTAGGTTAAACAATTCAAGCGGTTCAATCCTGACCGTTGAATCATACTACATTAAATGCAACAATCTTGAATCGATCTCAAGACATTCTCCATCATCCATTATCCACCGATTTCATGGTGGCTGATAACCCATCACGCGTTATCACCATTTGACAAACTTCACACATTCCTGAGGTAGATAGGAATAGTCTTCTTCATGCAAGATCCTTCATGCGCACAGAGCTTACGTGGCAACACGACCTGTTCTCCATTATACTATTAACTCATCACACAAAGATCACCGATTGAGTCACATAGGCTTGAGGTACTCCAACCGGAAATCCTAAAGTGGAAACTACCTACCAACCAATAGTCACACAATGCTTCCATGTGCCGATTCCCATAACTACATGCCGGTTCATCTTGAACAAAATGCCGCTTCACTTTTGCATATATATACTAGTTCGTACATATGCCGGTTCTCTCTTCTCACCTATCACATGTGTCGGTTCACATCATGTCACATATTGACATCAATGACAACATACAATATCATTATGTCTTCATACCGGTTCACATAATGCCAACAAGATCTTTGATTATTCTGAGTGATTATTGCCCTTATTTACTATCTTGAAGGGTTTCTTGCTCATTAAAATATGCTGCAATTTGGTAGGGCCCCTCCCCAGTCAAGCTCTGATTAACTTAGTTGACCATGGTTGACCCTATTAATAAATGCTATAATTCAATTGGATGGGCTATGTTAGATGGATAGATTGGTGAGAAAAGTAATTGAACCAAGTTACAAAATCTTTTCACCTTGCGGTGTACATTTTGACATGTTATAGATTTGAAATCCTATATAATCCACTGATTGGATAATCTTGATCTGACGCATGTCAGCTATATCTGAATTTGTAGGACTTTATTATGATGTTAGAAATTATGATGCATGCCTTATGAATGGTTGAAATTTATGAGGATAATGATAATTTCTTTATATGGATTGCATTGGTTTTATGGTAAATTGATTTGTATGATGTCAATTGTATGCAAAGTGATTGATTTGTATTCTTATTTATGTGTTTAATATTATATGAGGCTATTTGGGAATTACTAATGTGTAATTGAGATGCGCAGGAAAACTATCCATGTGACCATGGAAACATTATGGAGAATCAAGCCTAGACCTTTGTACATTTGTAAAACCAGGGGTTGTCTATTTGGAGAGACAACACCCCGTATGTATCGTATTTTATTTGTAAACATAAATGTTTGCATGTGTGTTAAATTGTATTTGTTAAATTGTTTAAAACCAACAAGAGACAATTTCCATGTGTAAATTAAGTAATGTATTTTATTGTGTCACTTGACACATGTGCTGAATAGTGTTTTGATTTGACATGTCTCTTGGAGGGAGATTGTTTCAACCAAAGCCTTTTTCAAATATTTGAGTGTGGTCCCAAATTTTCCTTGGGTAAAGAGTCTTTGGGGTGGTCAACTCAGGTTTGACCCATAGGTTGTTAACTTCAGTTGGGTTTCTAAGGGGTCAAATGGACTCCTAAGGTTAGTTTAGGGGCTTTTCCAAAGGTACATAGGGTATACCTATGGGTCAGGGGTATTTTTAAGCATGTAATCACTCCCATGTGATTGATTTGACCCTTCAAAAATTGGTTTTCTCAAGATAAGCGAAAATCCAACTTGGAGGATTTTTCCTTGGTTAGATAACCTTCTTGGTATGTGTCATTCCTTTTCCCCATTCCATTTCCCCTTTTTGAGGTGCCTTGGTTAGGGAGTGTGTAAGACTTTGGGAAGACCAACCAATGAGATCATTCACTCTATCCAAGAGGTTGGAAAGAGTGAGAGAAGCCTTCTTAGGCAAGGGATTGAGACTTAGGAAGTTAATCACCCACTCTCCATCTTTGGAGACTAGATCTTGCAGTTTTGAAACAAGTTTAGGATATAAGTTTTTTTGGCTAAGTGTTGAAAAAAAAAAAGTGTGGATTTGGGCCGCTCCTCTCCAAACTATCCCTTGTAAACCCTTGGAAGATTTAAGGTTGGTTCAATCTCTTACTTGTATGTTGAAACTTTGTTTTTGAAAGATTGCTTGAATGTAGTTGTTTTCTTCCCTTGTGTTTTATTTGTGAAAATATATATATGTGATCTTTCTCTTATTTTTGGTATGCATTTACTTGTGTTTTGGGAGTATCCAAGGCCATCTTACCCTTGGGAGGGTAGAATGGTTTGGGGGTGGAAGGTTGTTTGACAACCTTAGAGTGAGAGACTCTCTTTAAGAGAGTGATCTCAAGGGTTTGTTTATGTGATCCTTGCTGCATAGTTTTATTTATGCATTTGGGGGTCATAAGGGGAGATATTATGACATGTATGCCTTGGGGGTCATAAGGATGTTGGGTCAAGATGGACTTGTGATGTGTTCTTGGTTGCTATGAGATGGCTTGTGATCTACTATCTTGCAGTTCTCCTCAAGATACTTGGTCCACTTCCACCCATATAAAAAAAAATCACATTGTGTGATGATGTTTAGCCTTGGGATGGGAATGTGTTTGTTTTGAGTTTCCATGCTTGTTTGTGTATTGTTTGAGTGTAACCCATCTAGGTCTTGGTTCTCCAAGCTTGAGGGTGGCTTCTAGTAAGCCTAGGTTGGGAGGTGAGCCCTCCATGGTCACAACCCTAAGATTTTGTATTGCAGGTTGCTTTGGGAAGGGATTGAAGGAAAAGGTTTGGAATTGTTCCTATTGTAGTATCTTAGTTGCAGAAATGAAAGAGAAGAGATTTCTGTTGTATTATTTAAAAAAACAAAAAAAGAGAAATGTAATTATATATTTAAGTCCTCATTTATTAGGCATGAGAGGCTAATTGGGTATTTCACCCATTTGTAAAGTTGACATAATGTATTCAAGTATTCTTTTAAGAAATGCATTCTTTTAAGTTGTTATTGCAAAATGAAATATGTATTTATGGGTTAAGCTTTCTATGGTTTGAGTTAAAAGATATTGCTTTTATTTCTTGAAAATAAAGAGAGGCATTCTATCTCTTTATGTTGTATTTAACTAGGTGATATAGTTTTAAATGAAACTATGTTAATGCTGCTGTCATTTATTTGAATCTGTCATTTTTCCTTTTAATAATGTAGGAAATTTAGATAGATAAGTAAATTTATTTCAAAGAAAGCATGAATGTTAGTAAGTTAGAAATAAATTTTAGTCCTAGTTATTTAGATCCTAATGCAGAATAGGCTTAAATAGACATTAGAAGTAAAATAGTTTTGCATTGTACATAATGATAATGTTTTTAAGTGTTTTCTAGACTATTTTAATGCTGCTGTAATTTTATTTACTTCTGTCATTTATTCAAAAAAATAAAAGTAGATAAAATAATATTTTCCTATAGTTAACTATGTAACATTAAAAATGAAAAGAATTACATATATTCCAACATGTTGTAATCTGCCTTCTGCATTTAGAAAAGATAGGTATAAACATGAAAGAGAAAGCTATGTTTTATTTTATCATTTCTAACAGTCATTTAATATCATTGTTTCTTTTTAACATAGTTACATGACTTATACTTTGAAACTATTGAAAAGAAAATAGTTAGTTTAAATGCCTTACATTAAGAATAAAACAAGGATAAAAATCTAATGTATACATATTAAAATAAATCATGCTTAAGAAACGAAATGTATATCTATTTATATGTTGTCATATATATAAAGATATGTATATATATATATGTGTGTGTGTGTGTGTATACACACACACACATATATATATATATATATTTAAATGTACATGTATATATATATATTTTTATCGATAAATAAAAAAATAAAATAATAATAATAATAATAAAATAAAACTAAAGAACAGCTAGGGCAACGTGGCCACCGTGGGCTTCCACAGTGGGTGGCGTCATGCCCACCACTGTGGGTATCCACAGTGGATGGAGCCGCATCCGCCACAGTGGGCAGCGTCGGCGCCACCATTGTGGGTATCCACAGTGGGCGACGCCCGGTGTCACCACTGTGGATAACCATAGTGAGCGGAATGAGGCCGCCACTGTGGGTATCCACAAGGGTGCCCTGTGATGCCATTCGTCCCGCCATGGATGTCTCGCCTTGCTCTCTGCCATTGCTGCCTCCTCCGCCGCCATAGACCCTTCTTAAACACACATACAAAAAAAAATAATAAACCCTAACCCAATTTCGGGTTATGGTAAAGGCAAATGGATAGAAAAGAGTTTTAGATGAGAGTTTATAGTTTTAAAAATAAAACAATAGAGCAAACCCTAGTTAGGGTTATTTAAGAGGATATTAATAATATAAGTAAAAAGAGGGGGGGGGGGAAGATTGCTTTTCAAAATTTGAATTGGGTTATCCTCATTTGGTTAAATTTTAAATATTTTATTTGAGGTTGACATTTGTATTAGGAATTAAATTGTATACAATCATTTTATTTTACATATTATGGGTAGGTTGTGATTGAAAAGTTTATTAAAAAAAAATTTAAATAGTATGTTTATCTAAATTAAGTTTAAAAAGTATTTCTAATGTCAATATTTATTAAATTTGGGGAGTGATTAATTTATAGAGAAATAATGTACTCTTTGGAGTAAATTTATTAAAGAAGTTTATTGATGGGTTTTCGTAAAATTTAAAGATCAAATTTAAAATCTAGAGGTAATTTAAATGTTGATTATTAAATATTTAATACCTAATGTTTGAAGGATTAATATATTGCAATTTGATTTAAGTTATATAAATACTTTTTAGAAATTTTTAATGATATTTATAATTAAATGGAAGAATTTAATATAGGATACTAAATGTTTATTTGAAAGAGGATATTGTGGTGGAATTATATATTTCTAAAATAAGTCAAGAAACTTGATCTTGCGAACTTATTTAACCCAGATGGAACCATATGTTATATAAAACAATTAACATAGTAACGTTTGGCACTCCAATTTTATTTGCTCAAATTAATTAATATTATTACGTTAAAATCGTACTTAAATTAATAGATGCAAGCTTTAATTAAGTTATAAAGGAAGAATCTAATAACAATGATGGAGGAAACTTGATATTAGTTAAATAATTGATATAGAATCAAGTAATTATATTAATGTCTATTTAGTAGAAGTTGATCTAATTTAAATATTATAAAATGCAACTGAAATAAAAGAGACATTTGAGTGAATTTATTTATTGTCCTTATAAAATTAATTTGTTTCGCTTGATAATAGGAGTTATAGTAATTGTTACATAAGTAATAATCTAATTCTAACATCTAGGAGTTATATCAAAACCTAAGGATTCTAGTTAAATTTTATTTTGTCGTTCTCTTTAGAAACTTTTTTTAATATCAATTAAAATTTCGTTGGAACAACTTGTTAAGTTGTCACAACTAATTAAGCATAGGATGCATATAATTAAGTGTTCAAATTTTTTTTTCTTGTTTGTGCTTTTGCCCAAAAGTTTGGTCATGATAAATTTATTGTAAATGGTAATGGGCTTTTGAAACCTTCATTGCCACTGATATGAACTTTATGGAGGCTCGAATGCTTTTTTCTCTGTATTGTTGAAAAGATGCTCTATTATTGATGCTTCCATATGTTGTTGGCTCTATGTATTGTCTAATATATTGTCCTAGGTAGCTCTTTAGATTATGATCTTTTTTGTATGACTGCATTTTCATCAATACCCTGATACCCTAAGATTGAAAATATCATTTTTGAATGCTCTTTAACTGTAAAGTATTCTTTTATTAAGAACTTGGGACTGTGAATATGACTGCTATACACATTATGGAGATGAATGGCTGATTGATGTCTTCCTTTTTGTGGATTTATATGTATGATTGAACTGTATTTTAATAATGTTATGCTTTGTGACTATCTTTGGATTCTTAGGACTTCCTTTCATGATACTTGAACTTGGGAGTTTACAAGATTTGAAGATAATTCTCCTCTGTCAAAAAAATGTATTTGATGCTATCACTATTAAGAGTCTTCATTCTCATTCTCTAGTTTTTTATGATCATGATGGCTTGATTGGGTTGCAAAAACCCAATGTCTGTCTTGGAGTTTCTCTTAGTCCTCTTTAACAATGTTCCATGATCTATCACTATGACTGTACTTGAATGGTCTTGAACCTTAATTCTTCTATCTAGCATTTGATGATGAAAGTCTATTACTGTGCTTTTCAACATAAACACTAGTTGCTTATGTGACTTTACCATGGTTATCCTTGACTCTAAACCTTGATGGTTTTTTGGCAGCAACACCCTTTGACAGTGATAAAAAAAATGATGCTTACTGTGACCTTTGATTGAATCTTTGTGATGGTGATCCTTGATGTATTCTATGTTCCATCAATTACTTTATACCTCTAGTATTTAATAGTTAGGGTTTTGGTGATGACTCTTCTTACTGATGTTTTGATCTTTGAAGATTTGGTACTTATGATTTGTTCTATACTCTGTGATTGAAGACTGTGTCTTTTGATGGTGAATATTTTGTCTATGTTCATCACTACTGTACTTTTCCATTGAACCCTTACATGAGTTGCATATTGATCTCTTTCTTTTCTTTGGAGATGCATTGCAATTGCACTTTGACACCATGATGACTGAAATGATGAGTCTCTGTTACATACTCCTCTTTCTTGTGATTGTAAATGATCTTTATTATTGTCTTGTTACATCAATTATGTGACTGCCTTTGAGCTGATGACCTCATGTTCTTATGGATAGTTCATCCTTATGCTGGAGATGGTTGCAACTATAAGCTTATCTCAAACCTGTAAAATGACTGTATTTTCTTTATTTTTTATGTGAAATGTTTTTTATTAAGAAAAAAATATGTTTTGAGGGGGACCCAAAACCCCTTACAATAGGTTTTGAAGGGACTCAAAACCCTTAGATTTTATTAAGATCTAGAACCCACAATGAAACTTCTCCTAAAAAAGATAGGCAAATAAAATCAGAAGACCACTTCAACAAATCAGGCTAGTGCCAGCCAAAAGCCAACACAACCACAAGCAAAAATAAGCCAACCAAAATAAGAGAATATCATTACAAAACCTGCTGGCAACACAGCCTAAGCCTTTAGATGAAGACTCCCTCATCCATACATGAGGGATTTTCTAGGTTCCCCTACCCATATACAAAAAATTTAGGTAGCAAAAGGCTTGCCTAACCCTTAACCAAAAACAATCACGATCTAAGTTGGGCCCTTCAAAACTGTCAACATCCAGCTAGACATAAGCAAGGGATTTTTGAAAGGCTCCTCTAACTTTCAATTTGGGTTTTAAAATGACTCCCAAAACCACCAAGAAACAACCATCTATCCCATAGTATACCTTTAAAATCAAAACACCCATCCACCTCTATAGGATAGTGACCCACCTCCATAGGGGTTGAAAAGAGAAATCATCCACAAAGAGACCCAATCAGCTGGCCACAAACCAAAATCTATCGACCAAGAAAAGGAATAGTGAAGCTTTGCTGGATAGTTGGGTTTTGAAAAGGCACCCACAACCTTACAAAAAAGATGAGGCCTAATCCAATTAGGATCCCTGCAGACAGGCTCCACCAAACTCTCCACCTCTATAGGAGAAATAGGAAAGAGACCCAACAATAAGGAAAGATAAAAAAGCACATCAGCCTTGAGAAAAAAGGGCTATCAAAACCCCCAACAGGAACCATCCCATCAAGCTCAGCCAACACTTCCCCATAATAGAGGAATGGCCCCCCTCAATAGGATGGACTAAGGACATGAAAAAAGGCATCCTGCAAAACACCTAGGAACCTCTTGCAAAGGATGGAAAGAGAGGCGTATTCAAACACTACAAGAAGGAACCCATAGAGAAAACAAAACAAAGATAGGTTAACCTCCAAAATAGAGGTCCCCTGCATCATTAGAATCCAACCAATGACCATATTATCAATAAATTTGCAGCCACCTAGGTCCCAAACAACCCATCCAAGCCAAAACGGGCGCAAGACTAGATACCCAAAAGTGCATGAGGGAATAACAACCCCAAGAGAACCTCTGATGAAATTCGCACTTGAAACACCCTCCCATAACCGAGCAATCTGAACGATGGGAAAGGGGGACCACGTAGGGCATGGAAAATCCATGAAACCCCACATGCAAAAACCAACCCACCACATCTAGATGCCATCAACTATAAATTTTCCTTTGCCTGCACTTATAGAAGGGGAGAATGGAAACCATGCCATAGGGACACCATCCCAACATGTTACCACAACAACCATGAAATCCACATCTTCCGCAACACTGAATAGCTCCACCCTCAACTTCAGCAGAAAATCCATAGGGGCCATACCATGAAGAACATCAGACAGAGCCCACGACCCAGAAGGAGAAAGTGAGAAGTGGGGGATCTGTCCATCATCCGCAACATCATCGTCATATCCAACCTTTGCATCTCCATCGCTAGAAACCCTAGCCATTCCCACTCTCCGTCATCTCCAACCTTTGCATCTTTATGTGAAATTTTGTCGATTCATGCATCACTAATTATGATACACAAGATTATCACCCTTTGATCTCTTTTTACAAATCTAGGACTTCTCTTGTGTTCATCTTTGTTTGTTTTGACCTTCTTTATTGATACTACTCAGAATCTTTAACTTTGTTTGATGACTATCATGGTGGTGCTTTCTGTCAATGTTGATAAGCTATCTTAAGGCACTTAGATTCATTTTGTACTATAGTCCTGTCTACTAGAATATTGAACCTTTGTGATTGTCTTCTCAATTTGGAGGATTGTCAAACATGTTCTTAATGCATTCTGTTATTATGATTGCAACACATCTTTCTAATGCTCTAGGCTCGCTGTGAATGTTCCCTAGACTGCCTTCTAAGTGTGATAACCACTATTTTTATTTCTCTTTCTCTAGGTTTGCTTTTAATGGCTTCTATAATGGCACAAGACTTGAAGATTGGCTACTATATGATCTACAACTACTTGGGTCACTATTCAAACTTTCCAGTCTCCATGCTCTGTCACAAAACCTATAACTTATAGCTTGTCAATTTTGCCTCTCACAAAGTTTTTGTACTATTTTGTCTGTCTTTGTTCTAAAAATCAGTGACTGTCTTATATTGTAAATGTTTCTCCAAGATGATACATCAAGCACTACCCTTAAGCCTGCAATTTCTATTGTTTGCTCTTATTATTTTGTGCTCTCAAAATTGATTTTGTGTAGCTGCAACACTGTCTTATGGCTGCCTTTGCTTGAGTATTCAGTGTAATTGTCCCTATATGCACTGATATTTTATTTATTCTGATAATGATATTCATGATTTCTCTTTAATAACATCACATTAGAGACCCAGCTGATATAAAGCTCATCTTTTATGGACTGTCATTGAAGTCTCATATTAATTGTGTATTAGCCCATTTTTAATGGAAGCTTAACCAAAATATGATCTCTTTTGACCTCTTGACCCTTTTGTATGATAGTGACTACTAACTCATTCTTATTACTATCTCAAAGCTTTTTGGACTACCTTTTAATGCAAAACACTATAATTATTGTTTCCTTCAAGATTTCTCTTGACAGTGTATTGCTGCTAGAAGGGCTATTGGCTGCTCAATGTTCTACGATTCTTTGATGCTACACTATTGTAGCTGCTTCTTTTCTGATTGGAAAGTAGACTGTTGATCTTCATTGCTGCTTATCCTATCCATTAAGGGTAGTATTTACTCTAAAGTTGCACTACTTATGTTCATCAGTTGTAATAAATCTTTTCCTTGCCATGACAGTTCTTTACTGTTAAAGGAAATATGGTTGCTCTTGAAGCCTAATTCTTTGAAAGGACTGCTACTGGTCACTGTAAAATATTTTGGGCCTTCCTTTGATTGACTGCAACCTTCTATCATGGCTTGATAGTGATAAGGCTTCACCACTGTCCTCTCTTTGATACCACCTGATTGCTGAGTTCTTGTGTGATGGAATGACCCTGTCTTTGATAGTGTATGTGGTCTGTTTTGAAGCTTTTTGTCATCAATTTCTAACACTGCTACATGCCATGGATGATTGATGCTTAGGATAGTAAACTATCATTTCAATGTGGGTCGCTCTTTGTATCTATTCAGTATTATCAGACCTTCGCATTGTGATTGTTTCTCTATCATTAATGGTTGTTAATACATCAGTGATACATAGACTACTAATGTGGCTTTTCAGATTTGTATCCTTTTCTTTAATAGCCACTGTAACAGTATTAGCTACTCTCTCATATTGGGGTTGCTATAATTGCTACCACTGTTGGTTGTTCATAGAATGACTATCATTATTACTCAAGAGTTTGTCTTATCTATGCATTTTTTATTAAAAGGACTGGTCATTATACTTATCATCATGCTTTTCTTGGATTGTAACTAAAGCTATCCTTATACCTATGATGGTTCTCATAATGATTTCTCTCACATGCATGACTGTGATTTGCCTTCTAAGTGTTGCAATCACTATGTTTGATGGTTGTACCTTTATGTATTATAATCTGTGTAATTGTGACTCTATCAGTGTTGTCTAGTACTTTTTTATGTCAGTATAGTTCCATCAGACACAAGCACGCCAGTCATGACAGTGATCCTAAAAGTTTCACTATTATGGATGATGGCTCCCCGTTCTATGAAGCTATACTGACATATTAGCATGCTAGAATCAACCCTTGTGGAGCCGCATTTTACACCACATGCTTAAATAGTAGATCAGTAATGCAATAAGTAACACTAACATCTAATTATTATGGCATATGTGATGTACTATATTCTACTTTTAGAACATATGGGGTCTCATAGCTGGAGCTCTAACCCTTTTCTCTCATCTTTTGCAGGTTTTCTTGAAGGTTAGGAGAAAGAGAAACTGACAACTTTCGAAGACCACTTGAAGACTAACATCAAGAAATGATGGCTATTTTACTTTATCTGTTCTCTTTCTCTTTTATTTAGCTACATAGTACATCTCATATGTTATATGTCAGTTTAGCTATTCTCACGGCTTGTGTGGGACACCTTACACATTTTGTAATACAAAATCTATTTCTATGCAATCTTTTGTTATTATTTGTCTGAAATATTTGCATATATGAAATGAATTTTGGCCTTTAAAGCATAAAATGCAAATTGAAGAACTTGTGAACACTTTGTGTACCTTCCTCCAATTGCACTATGTAAGGCCTATAATAGGCCACCAAAATTTACCTATAGTGAAATTTTGGTAATCGTAACATGAGTCTCTTTAGGATCTGATTGAAATATAGCACAAAGACAAACAACATGCATAATATCTAGTCTAGTCTGAGTTAAGTACAATAATCCACCAACCATAGATCTATACAAAGTCTGATTATCTTTATGAGATTCATCATTCTTAGATAATTTGCATCCAGTCACCATAGGAGTTCCAACAGGTTTAGAATCAGCTAGTCCAAACTTTTTCAACGGTTCTTTCACATACTTAGATTGAGAAATGAAAATACCTTTACTAGTCTAAGTAATCTACAATCCTCAACAAACTTCATACTTAGATCATCATCATCACCCAAAATGATATCATCAACAAAGACTTCAAGAATCAAAATGTTATCAATCTCAACTTTGAAGTACAAATTATTATCAGCGGTACCTTTACAGAATCCCAACTTCAACAAATACTTATCCAATCTAGTATACCATGCTCTAGGGACTTGCTTTAGTCCATACATAGATTTCTTCAATCTGCATACCATATCTCCTTCATCTAATAAATAAAATCCATCTGTTTTCTCAATGTATACTTCTTCCTCAAGATCACCATTCAAAAAGGCCGACTTGACATCCATCTGATATACCTTTAAGTTCTTATAAGCAACGTATGCAAGCAACAACCTAACAACTTCAATTCTAATTACAGGAGCAATTTTTTCCTCATAGTCAATACCTTCCATCTGAGAACAACCTTTACATACCAATCTTGCTTTGTTTCTGACAACTTCATTGACTTCATTCAATTTATTCTGGAACACCCATTTAGTACCAATCACATTCTTGTCTTTAGGTCTCGGAACAAGCTCCTAAGTGTCATTCTTCTCAATCTGACTTAGCTCTTCTTCCATTTCTTTTAACCAGTTTTCATCCTTAAATGTTGTTGCAACATCCTTAGGTTCAATCTTTGAAATCAAACATATTTCTTCAGCAACAATCCTTCTCCTAGTCATCACACCTTTATTCTTACCACCAATAATTTGATTTTCTGAATGATTCAATCTTACATATTGTGGAGGGGAAAAAGTGAGACCGGGTGACTAGGACCTAATCCCACTTTTGCCAACACATTGGGAATATGAAAGAGCCTAGGGAGATAGCTCACTTTGGCTACTTCTTGTGAGAAAGAGAGAGCCGAGGATTATCTCTTGGGGTTTCTATTCCTCTTGTTTTATATGACGAGAAGATGTGAAAAATAGGGTGTGATTGATCAAGTAGACTAGGAGATAAACAATGAAGCATATATGAACTGAAATTGCAGAAACTTGTAGGACTGAAACTGAGATACTAAAAGAAGGGAAGGGGGAGGAATTTGAATGTGTACCTGGTGTTGAAAAATGAGCCAAACTTTTCAGGATGGGGTGCCACGCCCCTGTCCTATTTCTGCAAACATGAAACTGCAATTGAAGGCCTACAAATTTGATGTTCTGAGCTTCCACCCTACTGAAAATCACCTGAAAATGGGGGGACCAGGGTGCCACGCCCCTATCCTAGGTAGGAATATGTTGGCATATGATGAACCCATATGATAATATGATAATAATATATGTTGTCATTGATGTCAATTAGTACAGTCAACCGGTATGAAGATTGGAAGTTGTTATTGATGATCAAGTTGGAGAACCAGTATGAAAAGATGTAGTGAACCGGTGTCATGGTTTTACTAAGTGTAACTACCAGTTGGTAGTCTCAGCTCTAGGGTTTTTGGTTTGGCAATCTAGCTTGTGTGATGCAATCAGTGATATTCTATGATGAGTTAGCTAAGAAATAAGGATGAGATCGAGATGCCACGTCGGTTTTGTGCACGTGAAGGATTTCCTTGAGGATCTTGCATATGAAGATCGACTGCATTTAATGTTTACCTCAAGAATTAACATACTTCTTAGCGGTATGAGAAGAAAGCATGATGGGTTACTAATTTCTATGTGTGGTGAAGAATGGATGATGCAGAATAACTTGTGATCTGTTTGAGATTGTTTCATTATATGTAATGTGTTTGGATGGTCAGGATTGGACCACTTGTAATAGTAAACTTAAATACTTAGGGTTTAGGGTTTATGTTACCGACCTAATTGTTGTCTATAAGGTTGATGATGTTTGTTATTGTAAGTGTTGGCAAAAGTTGTGTGTATCGGAGTGATGAGATACTTGCCAGACCAATGAGTTAAAACTGTAGAGTGTGATTGTAGAGTAGAGGAACTGAAAAGGATCTACCTTAGCATATAGTGTTGTTATCAGATCAGAGTTTTACCTGTTGTCTTCTAACCATTTCAACAGAAGGAAAATCCCTTGACTGGGTAGCTTTAACAAGCTTATTGTAAAAAATCTAATTAGATGGCTCAAGTTTATTGAGTTCTTTAAATCCTCTAGCAAGGTAACCTTTAACAGGGTATATAGCCATTCCTTAACTGGGCGATCTTTAACAGGATCGGTTCCTAGCAGAACCTTATTGTAAAGTCTTTAACTGGACTAGGCTCCTAATAGAGCAAGCTTCCAAAGAGTTCAAAACAAGCTTGTGGGTTATATTCATCCCCATCATGGTTTTTTCCATTTGAGTTTCCACGCGAAAAATCTGTGTCATGAGTTGTGCATTTTTCATGTGATGATTGAGTATTCTTTGTTTAAGTGACTATGCATGCAAAGCTAATGATTATGGTATTACTGATACAACACATGCATATGTATGGGTGAAGTAGTTATCAAGTATTGAATGATATTTGAAGCATTCCTTTTTATAGTTTTAAGTTGTCTAAAGTCTTACTGTGTTTAACCGGTATTGCCATGGTTAAGTTCAGTAATGAATACAACCGGTTAGCATTATTTTAATATGATAAGTTGTCGAAGAAGCTTTTGTATGTACCAATTCACCCCCCCTCTCAGTACCAGTTAGGATATTTGTTGTTCATCATTATTCATCAGACTAGGGTGCCACGCCCCTAGCCCTAATGATTTTGGGACAGATCTGAGGCTTTACAACAATCCTTGTGCCTTTTAGCAGTCTTGAAAGTCTTCTGGGTACCTGCACCTACAATTGAAAATATGGTTTTGGGTGGGTATATGGGGTTTTGCCTTAGTAAAACCCCTATATTGGTGATTTCCACCTCAAAAAATAACCAATTTATATAGTAAAATAGTGTGTGCAGGAATCTTGTGTGTGTGCAAGACCCTAAAATGATGAATGCAAACAATATAGAGTAACCCTATGCTTTAAAGAGTAAACCCAAAATGCTTGTAATTGAAAAATTAAATGCTCTAAATCAATGATGCTAAATGATCTAAAGAATATGTTGGTATTATGGATGACTTTGTCATGTGTTGCATTGGTTTTGTCATTGATGTCAACACTTGTCTTTTTGGAGGTTTACATTATGTTCACCGGTATATGGTTAGTGACTTATGCATAGTCACCAGTATGTGTTCACCAACAAGTTATATGGTTCACTGACAACAATGATCATTTGGTTATGTCAAAGACATGGATTGGAAGTTTGGATTTGGTGTTTTTCGTATTGGTCTAATTAGGTTGACATATTTGCCTTTATTGGCAGATAAGCATAGCTTATGGACCAGTACTCCAGATCAGCACGACACATTATGGAAATTGTTTATTGATTGAATAACCTTGTAAATGTATTGAGCCGACATGTTGCATCGCATCAAGACTTATTTGTAATTGATTTAATTGTAATATCTTTAGTGAGCCGACCTATACATTTGGTCTTAGCTTTTGTATATATGTAAGATCTTATTGAAGATCAGAATATGGATATGTGATGAGTGTGTATTGAAGAGCAAAAATAAACAGATCCTTATGTGAATCACATAGACATTATTTGAAGGTTGAAGGAAGGTTATGAAGGTGTTTTGACACACATGTTCAGAGCTTAACCGACACTGAATCCAGCATTGGAGATGCTAATTTGAGCAGTACATTATCATTAGATTTAACCATCCAATTGTGTAGTCAGTGTGACTCCTATTTTGTGATTGAGAAGTGAGCTCTAGGCAGTTGGCCTTTCTGCATGTGTAGACCCCATTTGTGTACACATACTATCTGTAGTAGTATCATCTGATTGTGGGTAAGGTTTCCCACCATGGTTTTTCCCTTACCAGGTTTCCACATCAAAATCTCTGTGTTCTGTGTTGTGAATGTTGTTTCTCTTTGTGTTTCATGCATTAAGTTTAACCGGCACTACTATATTTGTTAATCTGTTATACCAACACTTAACTTTGGTTTGCCAACATTAAGGTTAAATTAGAATAACTTGCATTTGGTTTATAAATTATTGAGAATTGGTTAACAACTAATTCACCCCCCCTCTCAGTTGTCCTTCCCGAGACCTAACAATTGGTATCAGAGCTAAGTCCTCTTTTTGCAAAAGCCTAACAGCTTGAGGAGATCCTATGGCAACAAACATTTTTAGGAAGGACAGTATGAAGCTTGATGGAACTAACTATGACATATGGAAGATCAGAATGGAAACACATTTGAACTGCATTGGAAGAGATATAAGGGATGTTACAAAGAATGGCTATGTTGCTCCTGTTTTGAATCAACCTCATCCACCAACATTAGCTAAGGACATGGACAATGATTACAAAGAAAGAGAAGCACTTATGAGCGCATTATCAAATCAGAAAATCATGGGATTATCAGACTGATCTACTGCTAAAGCTATTTGGGATGAACTGGAGACAGTGAATGAAGGAGATACCATTGTCAAAATTGCAAAAATGGAATGTTATCAGGTTAGGTATGAAAACTTGAAAATGGAAGAAGATGAAAGAATTTCTGCATTTATGGAAAGAGTTAATGAAATTGTTTTAGGAATACAATGTTGTGGTGGATCCTTACGTGAAGATGAAATTGTGTCCAAAGTTTTAAGAGCATTTCCATAGGCTTACAAAATGAAAGTGACTGCTATTAATGAAATGAGAACAATACCTAATACTTCAGTTTCTAGAGATACTTTGGTTGGAAAACTTTCGGCATTTGAACATGAAGAATTTGGTCCTATTGCTACTGTAAAAACTGATTTAGCTTTCAAAGCATCATCAGCATCTAACAAAACTAATTAGAAAGCACTTTATGCAAAAGAACTTGAAGATATGAGAAGAGAAAATGAAGAACTTGAAGAACTTGAAGCACTATTTGCAAGGAAGATGCCTAAAGGTCCAACAGGGAGTAAGTATGAAGGTAAAGCATCTTTCAAATGTTTTAACTACAATAAAGTTGGTCATATAGCATCCAGATGTCCTGATAGACATGCAAGGTTAAGGGAGGAAGAAAAAAGATAATATAAGCCCAACCCTGAATATCAGAGATATAAATTCAAGAAAAACAGAGATAAGTCATGTTAGTATGCAGATGAAGGTGTTACAGATGATTCAGATGAAGATCCAACAGATAGCCAATGGGCTTTTGTTGCAATAAAGGAAGACCAACCGACACCTATTGTCAAACCGGTAGAGCAGGCACTGCAACAAAAAATGAAGAAAAAGATGAATGGATTATAGATTTTGGGTGCTCGCATCATATGACTGGTGATAAAAGCAAATTCTTATCATTTCAAGAAATTCATGGAGGTCTAGTAAGATTTGGAGATGATAAAGCTTGTTTAATCAAAGGAAAAGGCACTATATCTTTGGATGGTAAGCACAATACTGACAATGTTTATTATGTAGAAGATTTAAAGCATAATCTTTTGAGTGTTTGTTAGTTAGTTGAGAAAGGATTTCAGTTACAATTCAAGAATAGGAAATTCAAGATTATAAACAGAATTGGATTGGAGATTGCAACCGGTAATCAAACTATAGGTAATATCTTTTACTTGAATACTAGTGATAAAACATGTTTGATTGCACACATTGATGAAAGATGGTTATGGCATAAAAGACTCTATCATGTGAATTTTGATTGTATTGTAAAGATCAGTTCAACTATAAGGCAGTAAGGGATTTACCTAAGATTGTGAAACCTCATAATTTGGTATGTAAGGAATGTCGAATGGGAAAGCAAGTTAGAACTACATTTAAGAGCATTACTGAGAAATCCAATAATATTCTTGATTTAATTCATATTGACTTGTGTGGTCCAGCAAGAACAAGAAGTCTACAAGGTGATAGATACTTTGTGCTAATAATAAATGATTTTTCTAGAATGTGTTGGGTTACTTTTCTCAAGGAAAAATCAGAAGCTTTTGGAAGATTCAAAGTATTCAAGGTGATGGTAGAGAATGAAACCGGCAAGAAAATCAAATGTTTAAGATCAGATCAAGGAGGAGAATTCACATCTAGAGAATTTAATGCATTCTATGAAGTGAATGGAATCAAAAGACAACTATCAGCACCCCAGACACCCCA
Source organism: Cryptomeria japonica (assembly GCF_030272615.1). NCBI lineage: Eukaryota > Viridiplantae > Streptophyta > Pinopsida > Cupressales > Cupressaceae > Cryptomeria > Cryptomeria japonica. The sequence continues at coordinate 485,500,757 of NC_081415.1, read as the reverse complement.
GCAGAATGGAGTTGTGGAAATGAAGAACATAACTATTCTGGATGCAACAAGAACAATGTTAATGGAAGCAAATCTACCTCATGTGTACTGGAGAGAAGCAGTGAATACAATGGTTTATAATTTCAACAGAGTTCACATCAAAAGTGAAACTGGTAAGACCCCTTATGAACTATGGTTTGGTCATATTCCTACTCTTAAGTATTTTAGAATATTTGGAAGCAAATGTTATATTAGAAGAGATGAGTATGTTGGCAAATTTGATCCTAGAAGTGATGAAGGAATATTTCTTGGTTATTCATCTAAAAGTAAGGCATACAAATGTTATAATAACAGGTTACAGAAAATCATTGAGAGTACTAATGTGAAGATAGATGAACACTTTAGAGGAGATTCAAGATCTGTTGAACCTACACTTGAAATGATCATAGATCAACCGACATAGACTCCACCAACACAGAATGAAGACCCAGTCACACCGACATCATCAGAAAACTCAACATTGACTGAAGAACTGTAGCCTGTGAATTTTAATTAAAACAAACCCAGGTATGTAAGATTGAGTCATTCAGAGAATCAGATAATTGGAAATAAGAGTCACGGTGTTATGACTAGAGGAAGATTGACAAATGAAGAGGTATGTTTAATTTCTCAAGTTGAACCAGCATCTGTTATCGAAGCATGTAAGGATGAACATTGGATAAAAGCAATGGAAGATAAATTAGAACAAATTGAAAAGAACAATACTTGGACATTGGTTCCTTGGCCTAAAGACAAAAATGTAATTGGAACTAAATGGGAATATAGGAACAAACTTAATGAAGATGGAGAAGTAATCAGGAACAAATCAATATTAGTTTATAAAGGTTATTCACAGAAAGAAGAATAGATTATAATTAAACCTTTGCACTAGTAGCCAGAATTGAGGCAATTAGACTATTTCTTGTATTTGCAACTTATAAGAACTATAAAGTTTATCAAATGGCTGTAAAATGTGCATTTCTAAATGGAGATCTAGAAGAGGAATTTTACATTGAACAACCTGATGGATTTTCTTTGATAGATAATAAGGATATGGTTTGTAGGTTAAGGAAAGCTTTATATGGATTGAAGCAAGCTCCCAGAGCTTGGTATGCTAGATTGGATAAATATCTTTTGAAGCTTGGTTACACAAAAGGTAATGCTGACAACAATTTGTATTAAAAAGTTACCAATAATGATATTTTGGTTATTGAAGTCTTTGTAGATGATATCATTTTTGGAGGTGAAGATGGATTGTGTAAGGACTTTGCTAACCAAATGCAAAAAGAATTTGAAATGTCTATGATTGGAGAGATAAAATTCTTTCTAGGTTTGCAGATTTCACAAACAGATAAAGGTATATTCATATGTCAAACAAAGTACTTGAAAGAACTTTTGAAGAAATTTGGTATGGAAAATTCCAAACCGGTAAGCACTCTTATGACTACAACTGATAAATTGATATTGAAGGATGATTCAGCTCCTATTAATTCGACAAGGTATAAATCTATGATTGGAGGTTTACTGTATTTGACACAAACAAGACTTGATATAATGAATGCAGTATGTATTGTTTCAAGATTTCAAAGCAATCCTAAAGAAAATCATGAATCAACAGTTAAAAGGATTTTCTGGTACCTACAAGGCACAAAAAATCTTGGTTTATGGTATCCTAAAGATGAAAATTTTGATTTATGTGCATACACCGATGCAAATTGGGCAGGTGATCTAGATGACAAAAAGAGTACCACTGACAGTGCATTCTTTCTTGGTAGCAGATTGATTTCATGGATAAGTAAGAAGCAAACTTGTACATCATTATCTACAGTAGAATCAGAATATGTTGCAGTAGCAACTAATTGTACTCAAGTATTATGGATCAAGCAACTGCTGAAGGATATAAAGGTAAATGCAAAGAACCAATAATCATTTATTGTGATAATTCAACAGCAATTGATATATCAAAGAATCCGATATTTCACTGTAAGAAAAAGCATGTTTCCATTAAGTATAATTTTCTGAAAGAGAATGTTGAAGCAAATGAAGTGAAATTGGTTTATGTGAATACTAAAGAGCAAATTGTAGATATCTTTACAAAGCCTTTGCCTAGGGAAACATTTGAATATCTCAGAGAGTATCTTGGGGTAATTTCCCCACCAACAAAGACTTAGATGTTGAAGATTGACATCAAACCAGCAGGAACTATCAGAAACATCTTTTTCCAACTTTGATGGAGGAGAGCTACTTCTCAGGGGGAGTAGTTTACAGAATGTTAAGTTTTGTTTCTTAACTGCTTTGGCATTTGATGTCAAAGGGGGAGAGATATATATGGAAAAACATTATTCCTTGGAGGAGAAATTATTCATTGGGGGAGAGATATACTCTTTGGATATATGTATTTTGGTTTTGATTTCTGTTTCAGAACTTTGTATTGATCTATCTTTGGGAGATTGTTTGGTTTACTGGTTTGGGCATTTTGTTTTTGGCACTTAGATGTTTTTCCATCTAGTGTTGCCATAAATTCCAAAGGGGGAGATTGTTGGTATTATGGATGACTTTTTCATGTGTTGCATTGGTTTTGTCATTGATGTCAACACTTGTCTTCTTGGAGGTTTACATTATGTTCACCGGTATATGGTTAGTGACTTATGCACAGTCACTAGTATGTGTTCACCAACAAGTTATATGGTTCACCGACAGTGATGATCATTTGGTTATGTCGAAGACATGGATTGGAAGTTTGGATTTGGTGTTTTTCTTATTGGTCTAATTGGGTTGATAGATTTGCCTTTATCGACAGATAAGTATAGGTTATGGACCGGTACTCCAGATCAGCACGAAACGTTATGGAGATTGTTTATTGATTAAATAACTTGGTAAATGTATTGAGCCGACATGTTGTATCGTATCAAGACTTATTTGTAATTGATTTAATTATAATATCTTTAGTGAGCCGACCTATACATTTGGTCATAGGCTTTGTATATATGTAAGATCTTATTGAAGATCAGAATATGAATATGTGATGAGTGAGTATTGAAGAGCGAAAATAAGAAGATCCTTATGTAAATCACGCACATTATTTGAAGGTTGAAGGAAGGTTATGAAGGTGTTTTGACACTCACGTTTAGAGCTTAACCAGTACTGAATCCAACATCGGAGATGCTAATTTGAGCAGTACATTATCATTTGATTTAACCATCCAATTGTGTAGTCAGTGTGAGTCCTATTTTGTGATTGAGCAGTGAGCTCTAGGCAGTTGGCCTTTCTACATATGCAGACCCCATATGTATGCACATACTATCTGTAGTAGTATCATCTGATTGTGGGTAAGGTTTTCCGCCGTGGTTTTTCCCTTACCGGGTTTCCAAGTCAAAATCTCCATGTTATGCGTTGTGAATGTTGTTTCTATTTGTGTTTCATGCATTAAGTTTAACCAGTACTGCTATATCTGTTAACTTTGGTTTATCGGCATTAAGGTTAAATTGGAATAACTTGCATTTGGTTTATAAATTATTGAGAAATGGTTAACAACTGATTCACCCCCCCCTCTTAGTTGTCCTTCCTAAGACCTAACAGAATAAATGTAAATCTGTAAATTGATTTAATGAAGCTCATACAAAGACATGAAAACGACATGAAATCATACCCAACCCCAAGGGAGGGGTACAAGTCAATCGTCAGTTGGTGATCTCCTATTATTCTTCAATGTATTCAAGGCTCATAATTGATGATGAATACTTGATGAATACTTGATGAATTCTTGATAGATGTTGTTGAAGACTCCACATAAGCTTCTCTTTCACTATGTATAAGGCTCCTTGTGATTGCTTAGCCAAAAACTCTTCTTCTTCTTAGATACCTTCAAATGAAGAAAGAGAGCTCTTATGTATGAAACCCTAGATCTTAATTTCATCTTTAGGCTGACCTAGGATTTGAATTACCCACCAATTTATTAGGGTTAAGCATTATAATATCATAGAATTATGCTCTCAAAATTTTGCGAAAAATGTCAGGGACCATGTGCAACTTACACACGGTCCAACCAACTTTTCACCAAATTTTTAGGTTTGTTAGATATGATGATATTAGAGATAATCCCAAAGTTACAGCTGATTTTGAGATGTTTTGACATGTGAAATCGGATCTTAAAGGTCAAAATTGTTAGGGTTCCCATAGATACTGAGAGGGGGGGGTGAATCAGTATCTGACTGGTAATGAAATTTTCTTAAAACTGAATATGCTGAATATAAAGTAACAGTATACCGGTATGCAAGAATTAATGCAAATAACAAAATCAAAAGCATGCACATGAAAAGAACACCATAACACAAGATGTTTAACGAGGAAACCCGGTGTGGGAAAAACCTTGGTGGGATTTGTGACCCACAATATTCACTTACTGGCCAATAAGAGAATATTACTTACAATAGGGGCCTGCACATGCAGGAAGGCCAACTGCCTAGAGCTCACTGCTCAATAAGAAGTCACACTGACTTACAATGAGGATTTACACAAATCCAATATCTTGTACTGCTTTACAATAGCATCTTCAATGCTAGATTCAGTACCGATTCTTGCTCTATTCTTTACATATACCCTTGACCTACAATTCGCACATTAGGTCTGCCTTATAATTTATTTATTTATTTTTTATCCATATCCTACAAATGACTACAATGATCTCTTTTATATACAAGAGCCATTTTACAATTTACCAAGTCGGCTTACAATAATAAACAAAATATTACATATCAAAAACCCTATCGGCCTCTGTGCCGGTATACATCTTTTCTTCTGTACCGGTGTACATCTTCTGTGCTGGTGTACATCTTCTGTGCCAGTGTACATCTTCTGTGCCGGTGCTAGTGTAGATTGATTTTGTTGATACCAAAGCACTGTTTTGTTTGAGTAATGCTTTGCCGGTATAATGTCTTGCCGGTGCCATAGGATTGCAAGGTTGCATGAGTAATGCTTTGTCGGTGCCATAGGATTGCAAGGTTGCCATCAATGACAAAACCTTCAATCACACACAATGTCTCATTGGAGTGTCCATATGTCAACAAAAATAAGACATAATTAGGGTTTATGATTTAATGATTTATTCGAGGAATAAAATAAAAAGGGGCTCACTTAGGGTAAAGGGCCCAATTTTATGATATGGGGAGTGATGAAATATGACTTTAGATTTAATTAAATTAATTAATTAAATGCTTAAAGGGAAATTATAATGCAAGATGCAAACACACTAAGGCCGGTGCTAAACTAAGTGTAGAATTGTACCACCCTAGCAAGGGTGTACAATTTATGACGTTACACATACATCAGAGTCTTCTGATTGTTCTAATTTTTAGGGTCTTGTACTACTTCAAGATCTTTATCTGCACAAGCTTAGGAATATCTTCATCATCAAGATCATAACTGCATGCTTTGGTCTGCCTTCCAAGACATTCATCTACCTTCACATTTGCACTTTCAACTATTTTCTTCAGTCTTTTATTATAGCACCAGTAGGCCTTGCTCTTAGTAGAATATTTGAAGAAGATTCCTTCATCACATCTTGCATCAAATTTTCCTATATCCTCATCTCTCTTGATATAAAATTTAGTTCCAAACATTCTGAAATATCTAACTGTAGGAACATGACCAAACCATAGCTCATAAGGAGTTTTATCGGAATCACCTTTAATATGCACCTAGTTGAATATGAAAACAATTTTGCTATCAACTTCTCTCCAAATGGTCTATGCAACATTTTCTTCAATTAGCATAGTCCTTGCAACATCTAAGATAGTTATGTTCTTCCTTTCAACAACTCCATTTTATTGAGGGGGTTCTAGGAGCAGATAATTGTCTTCTAATTCCATTCCTCTCACAGAATGTATCAAACTCTCCTGATGAAAATTCTCCTCCTTTGTCAGATCTCAAGCATTTCAGCTTCAATCTCATCTCAGTTTCCACTCCAGCTTTGAATATCTTGAATTTATCCAATGCTTTTGATTTCTCTCTTAAGAAAGTAACCCACATCATCCTTGAATAGTTATCAATTAGCAACGTGGAATGTCTCTCTCTACATGCTTCTCACTCTAGTAGGACCACATAAGTCAATATGAACTAGATCTAGTAATCCATTAGATGAATTTAGCTTACTCTTAAATGAAATTTTTGTTTGCTTTCCCATTTGACATTCCTTGCATACCAGATTAGCAGGCTTCACAATCTTAGGCATATCTCTAACAGCTTGAGTAGAATTATCTTTACCATATAGTCAAATTTAACATGACACATTCTTCTATGCCACAACCAACTTTCATCAATCCGAGCAATCAAACAACTTTTCTCACCCACATTCAAGTGAAAGATATTACCTTTAGTTCTAGTACCTGATACAATCTCTATACTAGAGGCATTTAGAATCTTACATTTGTTGTTCTTGAATTGCAAATCATATCCCTTGTCAACCATCTGTCCAACACTCAAAATATTATGCTTCAATCCTTCAACATACAAGACATCATCAATATTATGCTTACCATTAAAAGATATAGAACTTCTACCACGAATCACACAAGCTTTGTCATCTCCAAATCTCAGTATGCGACCATCGTACCTTTCCATATTAAGAAATTTTACTTTTATCACCTATCATATGATGTGAACAACCATTGTCAATCACCCATTCATCTTTCTCTTCAATCTTAGCAGCCAAAGATTTCTCTTCAACAATGATACTTGTAGGATTCACTGATACCAGATCATCTTCCCTGATAGCATTAAATACAAACCCATCTTAATAATTTCCATTCTCTGATTCCTCATCTTATACACATTCATCAGCAGCATAATAGCATCTCTACTGATTTTTGTACTTCTGGTAGGGCTTATAGGGCATATCATACTTATCATGCTTCTCATATCTATCATTCTTATCAAATTTATCATGCCTTTCAAATTTATCATTCTTATCATATCTAGACATTCTCTCAGTGCACCTAGAAGAAAAATGTCCTATCTTATTACAAGAGAAACATTTCAAAGCTAACTTTCCATCATACTTACCAGCTCCTTTAGGCAATCTCTGAGCAATAAGGACTTCAATCTCATCCAGTTCTCTTTCTTGCTCTTCCATTTCTCTCTTTTCTCTTTAAAATATGGATACCCAACAAGAACTTTCTCTCAAATTGTACTTCTACTTCTTGGATACAAAGGCTTTGAATGTAGTCTCAAATTTCCCATGTGATTATCCAAATTTGCTCAACTCAAAAGAAGTAAGCTTTCCGACCAACATATATTTAGTCATTGTAGTCACACTCTAGATCTCATCAATAGTAGCCACTTTATGTTTGTAAGTAGGAGGCAAAGATCTCAACACCTTAGCAACAATCTCATCTTCTTCAAGGGTTCCACTGACATATATGATATTCATGACAATATCATTCACTTTAGCGATAAAAGTTGATATGTTTTCATCTTATGTCATCTTCAATGCTTCATACTTCCCTTTCAGGTTCTGCAACTTAGCAACTTTAACTTGCACATCACCTTCATACAAGGTCTGTAGCTTCTTTCAAATCTCATGTCTAGTCTATAAACCCATCATATTAGTCATCTTTGAATCAGTCAAAGCACTCAGAAATGCTTCCTTTACTCTTATATTATATTCAACATCCTTGATCTCAGTAGTAGTAACAGACCTCCATTCTAAGGAGCATTGTAAACATTCTTTGTGATCTTCCAATACTCATCTCCAAGACATTTCAGGTGAACTTCCATACGGTCCTTCCAAACAGTGTAATTGCTTCCATAAATCTAGGACACTCCTTATTGAACACATAAGATGCCATCTTGGATCTCCTCAAATGGTCAAGATTCTTCCAGAGGATCTATCTCTAATACCAATTGTTAGCAGCAACCACGAAGGAAAATTGAGAGGGGGGTGAATTATTTTTCACCGGATTACTCAATTTAGGTATAATCTTAGATCTTAACAATGATGACAACAATAAAGACAAGAAAAATGAAACCACAACACATAACACCAATATTTTGACATGGAAAACCCGGTTAAGGGAAAAACCACAGTGGGAACCTACCTAGAATAAGATGATATTCTGCAGCAGTATGTGTAAATATTACAATGGCGAATGCACATGCATTTAGGGACACTGCCTAGAGCTCACTTCTCAAATTAAGATGTCCCAGAAGGCTACAACCCTTAGGGATGGCTCACTACCTTACAATAAGATTTGGATTACAATCTAGATTACATGAACTGCAAATATAACATCTCCTTATGCCTGATGACAGTTTCGGTTAAGCACATTTGTTTGCCCTGCAACAATCTCTACTCAACACACCACACCGAATGATAAATTTTCTTATGCACCACATATACCTCTCTAGTATAATGCAGACACAAAATCGATACCCAAATTACATGAATATACCACCTACATATACAATTTATCAACCTTGAAAACAAGGTCGGCCAAAACCCTCAACACTCAATAACAAAATTATATCACACGATACATATGTGAACCACCAGACCAATATAATGATATACATGACATATAATGAACCTAAATCAAATCTCCAAACATGCATCACCACCGAAAATCTTGCCAAGATCAATTGCAACATGCTACACCACCAAGAACACCACATAACACAAAGAATGTCACCAGACCAACAAAATCACCAAGAACACACACAAGAATCAATGTAGACCACCAAGACAAATAGGACATGATCAAGAAACACCAACAAGCACATTAGAACCATCCTCAATAGTTGCACCAACACCACTTATACAAATATTCATCGATCAACATGCTAACTCATAGGAACACTCAACAACAACAATTCCGACTAGAACGATAACTTATGGAGCACCAAATCATGAACCATTTGAATTGAAGATACACATGGAAATCAAAAAAATTCTCCCAAAAACACAACCAAAAATATGATCATACTGGAGCTCACCAGAGAAAATACCAAACTTTACTTAACTCAAACATAATTTCAAATCTGATAATTAACAATGAAAGCATAAATCAACACCACATCAATAACACACATAACACCAAGATTGTTGACATGGAAAACCCAGTTAAGGGAAAAACCATAGTGGGAACCTACCCATAATGAGATGATACCCTATTAGAAGTGTAGTCACATAAATCTGTTCAGTTTAATTAAATGAATATTTCCTATTTATTTGATTAAAAACCCACTAGCCATCAGTTAATTAAATTAATATTTAATTAATTCATCTTCAAACATTCTCCTATTAATTAAATAAATTATTCAATTTATTTAATTAATTCATTCAACCAAATTCACAAGTCAATTAAATGAATAAATCATATTTATTTCATTTAATCCCCTTTTCCTCTTTTAAATAAATTAAATAAAACATTTATTTAAATCATTTATCCCCCCACTTGCATTTTCCTACAAATGCAACTTGCACCCATTTATTGAAATAAATGAATTTTATTTTAATTAAAATCCTATTTTCCCTCACCCACCAAATCCACTTGCATTCCTAAAACCCCTTCTAGATTTTTCTAAACCCTTCCTAATTAACCTAATTCATCCCCTAATTATTGTCACATTCCTAAGCAACTTGGAGTCACTTCTCAAAGACTTCAAAAGTCTTTGAAAAGTATTTAATGCTTTGTGTGTTCAACAATCTAACATCTAAAGTCTTCCAAAACCACTAATGGCTCTTACATGACCATTAATGGCTCTTACATAACCATTTATGGTTAAGTCAACTTGTACTCATGTGTCTCCTCAAGCATTTATTGCTTTGACCATGGTTATCCCTTTTGCCTTTGCACAAGAGTTTATCCATTGGATAAAAGCTTTATTCTTTGAATAAAGAATTTATTCATTCAACCTAACCTTGATCTTAACTCTCGAGTTAACTCTCAGGGCATGTCAAGCATTTATTGCTTATTCCCTCTCCTCTCAACCTATCTCATATTGACACTTGTCATCCTCGGATTGGGTTGAAAGCCAACACATGGATTGAATATCATTCAATCCTAACCCTTGTTGAGATTAGTCAATCTCAACCATCCATTGCTCCATTTTATCTATAAATAGAGCTCTCATTCCTCATTTTCAAAATCCTCAAGCATTTAGCATTCATAGTCATAATCCTGAAAACTTGTATGCATCTAAGTTATAGAGAATTTTAGAGAGCATTTAGCATAAATCACTAATATCTTGTTATTTTGGCCCAAAATAAATCATTTTAGTATCATGGCATCTAATATTATCTTTTATTCACATTTGCATAGAATTTGGAGTAATCATCTACAATCTTGAACCTCCATAAGCATCCATAGTACAAAAAGCTGCTGAGAGCTACACTAGTTTGGAACTTGGAGAGGAGAGAAACAAAGGAGAAGGAGTCAAGAGCATGTTAGAAGGCATTTGGAAATGTCTCATTATATTTACTTTCCTAGTTAAATATTTCTTCATGTTTTTGGTGTCTCTTTTCATATGCCTGCTTAGACTAGTTTTTGGCTGATTAACACTAACAATTTCTTGGTTTTGTGTGTTATTCCACAATAGGTTCTAGTCTAACCTTCCCCCATTTCATAGAGCATCAAGAAGTATATAAAATATTACAATGGGGAATGTACATGCATTCAGGCACACTACCTAGAGCTCATTGCTCAAAATACATAACAAGGAGGGCTACAACCCTTGGGAAGACTCGCTGTCTTACATAAACATTCAGATTACATTCAAAAGATCATGAATTGATGGAATAACATCTCCTCATGCCAGGTTATAGTTCCAGTTAAGCATGGTGCACAATCTAATCTTCTCTTCCACACTTCTTCACACTTTTGAAAGATCAATACACTTGTTTTCAGACTTATCCAATCACACTCATTTAGATACACTCGCAGATACCACATTGATACATCTCTCATATGATAATTACTTATATTTATACAAATCATCAACCTATATTTCAAGGTTGGCTCAACACACATCATAAATTACAAAGCTATAACCACACACGCTACAACATAACATGCAGACCAAAACAATGTCGGCTAAGACATAGTATGGACCTAGATCAATACCTCAAACATGAAACACCTCCAATAATTATGCCTCAAATATCTACAACATGCTAAAATCATCATGTCGGCCAAGAACATGAAGAACACCACTGGATCAAGGAAAATCATCAATAATGCACACAATGACCAATGCAGACCATCAACATAGATAGGACAAAATCTAGAAACATCCACAAGCATCATGAATTACCACAACAACAACCACAACATCACCACATACTAGAATCTTCATCATCAATATAGCGAACCTCAAGAACATCAAATATATTGACTGTCAAACTAAAAGATTCACTTGCGGACCTCCAAATCATGAACCATTTGAATTGAGGACACATATGAACGCCCCAAACACTCTGCTAGATATGCAAACCAAGATATTGTAATGCGGAGCAAAATCCACAATACTGAACAACACAAACAATTGAGAAACCAACCGTAATACCGAATCTCATTACTCGATCGAATCACCGTTTGGACCTCTGAAACTTTAGCTGAATCAACTAGAGATACTTATCTCAAAACCCTTTAATCTACAACAACTTATCTGCAACACACTGGCCAAACCAACTCATTTAATCTGATTGCAACACTAGAATACATAAAGGAATATGTTGGCATCGATGGCAACACATCATTCCAGCAAACTTCTCAACAATATCCAATATATATATATATGGGATCTCTTTAGGTTGTATATGTGTGAGAAAGTGTGAATGTGTGTGAAAGCATAAGGCTATGATTGAACATATTGTGAAAGAGAAAGTGAGCATGAGCAAAGGATATATATATAGATATATATGGGATCTCTTTAGGTTGTATATGTGTGAGAAAGTGTGAATGTGTGTGAAAGCATAAGGCTATGATTGAACATATCAATTTGAAAGAGAAAGTGAGCATGAGAGAAGGATAGAAGTGATAGGCGACAAAGTCAGTGAGTTGGAGAAGTATTTTATAGAGGTTCTTAACTAGATATACTGTAGTTAGTACATTGTAGTTAGTTGGTGAAGCGTTTTGTAGAAGTTCTTAACCGGATCTGCTAGAAGTAGTTAGTTTATTGTCAGAGCTTTAACTGGAACTGATTTCCTACATGTGTAGATGCAACTTTCATAGTTCACTCCTTTTGGCAGTAAGCCTTTCCGGTAGTAATCTGATTGTATCTAAGCAATAAGTTGTGTGGGCAGTGAGCCTATTTTTGCAATCACATATAATAAATATATTATCTTGAGAGTTAACCCTCTCTATGGTTTTTTCCTCATTGGTTTTTCCATGTATAAAAATATTTGGTGTCTCTTTTGTGGCTGTGTTATGAAATTCATTTTTGTGTTTTCAAGGATAATTAAGATTAAAGTAAGATCAACATACTATCTGTTTCATTTTTAGAATTTGAGTAGAATACTGATTCATGCCCCCCCTCTCAGTATTCTCGTCTATTCAATAGAGCCAACATGAATGAGAAAATGGGAATTGAATAAGTAGATTGTCCATTGTTTCTTATTTCTTTTCAAAAGGAACACATGGGAAAGGCTCAACTATTCCCAATTTAACTAGCCTTTCTCTTGTGAGGATCCTTTTCTTGAGGCTAGCCAAGTGAAGCAACCAACTTTTCAGAGAATCACTTGTTTCCAACAAAAGGAGTAAGTCCTTTGGTATAAAACTTGAGGGTCTTGATTGATGATGGATTTAACTTGATTTCACTGAATAGTTCACAATTTTTAAAGGGGCTCAAATAAAAAAATCAAGAAGATCTAAGTTGAATATTATTCATTGACATATGATTTCTCTTAAAAGATTTTGTTGATCCATTGGAATTTGAGATGAACTAAAGTCTCTCCAAGCTCTGATTGGAGAAGAAATGTTTGGAGCTTGTAGGTAGTCTTTTACTTTGGTGCCCCAAGAGGAGGAGAGGATATACTTCACTTCGTTGAGACATGAAATTTTATCAAGAATGGGATGGGCATTTCAAGAGTCATCCCCAAAAAGAGCATCTAAACCATTGTGTACTTTCCATGAAAGGTAAGGTGTGATTACTTCTTGTTGAAAAATTATTGTCATTGTTGTCAACAAGTGTTGCAGGGATGCCAAGTGGATGTAGAGAAAAAAGTGTTGTAGGTTGCAGAAGTGATCATATTGGGATAAGTCAATCGATCAAGTGTTGTGCAGGTGATATCTACTTTGGTGGTTTGGTCGGAATAACTAGGTCGATACCAAGTCGTGTGGAGGAAATTGCTATCATCGTAAGTCAGGAAGATGTAGAGTCATGTGGATAATCTGTCATGTTTTGCCACATCGAAATTGCATGACAAAGGTGGAGTAATAATTTTGGGTGATACCTCTAGAATAAACTACTTTGATATTAGTTTATCATAATAACTTTGTTGACCAGGAGACCAAGGGTGTGTATCAGAGTAGCTATTGAAGGCGGAATGAGATATTCCCACTATGTCGATAGACCAAACTATTCTGATAAGTGGTCATTTAGCTTGAAGGTTCTTCGTTTAGGATAACATTGTTGACGGATCAATCAGGCTATCCTCTTATCCCACAACATTCCTGAGAGAGAGTATTGACGTTGCGCGATAACACTTGTGAGGTGCACATGATGTTTCTTCTTATCCCGTAATATGTTGGATGAGTGTTGAATACCCTAAGGGATAACACTTAAGTGAAGAGAATAGTTTTATACTTCATCCCGTGCTGTCAAAATGTGACCACCGATGGTCATGCAGGATAACTTAAATTTGTTGAACAAGGCGGTCCCTCTTATCCCATGTTGTCAAAAGTGATCAACGATGGTTGTCAGAGATAAGATAGTCAAAAGAGGTTAAAGCAGAGAGATGTTCCCTCTTATCCCACAGTGTCAAAAGTGACCAATAAATGTCACGCGAGACAAAAAAACTAAAGGGAAGATTGTGGATTCCCTTATCCCACGTGGGTTAAGAGACACACAAAATGTTGCGTGAGGTAACATGAAGAGAGTGGTGAATGGTTCCCGCTATCCCACACCATTCAAGATGGATGAGGGATGGTCATGCAGGAAAAGATAGCAAAGTGAGAGAAGGATCCCGCTATCCCACACAAAGAGAAGCCAAAGTAAAATGAGCTCGTGGGGAAACAAGAAATGAAGTGAGAGAATGATCTTGCTATCCTGTGCCCTGTAGAAGAATGGAAAGTGGATCCCATGGAGTAAGTTGAGGTAGAAAAATAGTGCATCCCGCCAGCCTGCATAGGTAAAATAAGCATGCGAACAATGATGTTGGGTAAGTTAAAACATGAAGATGGTGCATCCCGCCATCCCACAGCGATAGAGGTTAAGGTCATCATGACCATTTGAGGTGTTTTTATTGACACATTGGCAAATCGATAAGCTTGATAGTCCACATGGGCATTGACCAAGTTTGACTCGATGATGTGGCATGTACGAAGCAAATCAGAGGACACTTGTCAAAAAGATGAAAGGGTATTTTTCTGACTAAATTGAAGATTGTGACCAACTTTGCAACCATGTCTGCAAGATGATAGACTCAGAGGTCCACATGGACGTTGACCAAGATTGACCAAGTGACTTGGACGCTAAATAAAAAGATGTCTAGATGGCGATAGGCAAATGATCTACATGGTGGTCGACCAACCTTGACCATCTGATTTGAATGAAGAATATGAAGACATGAGGCTCCCTGATGAATAAATAACAAATCAGATACGTAGAAGTCAGTGACGAAGGATTTCAGTGTGGTAGTTGTCAAAATTTTTAGAGAGGGTGAAAGATGCATTAATGGCGACCGAGTTGTAGGCAGGTTGTATGGCTCGAGGAAGGATTGCAGATCATTTTGGACTGAGGAAGATTACTAAACTTAGTAATACAAGTACAAAGAATGATCTGAAGACAAATAAGATGCATTTAATTTAGGCAGTTGATTTGAGATCTTATTTAGGATAGAGAATCAAATCTCTTGAGTTGCAGACCTCCAAGACAACTGACTTGAATAAAATGTTCAAGATTTCGGTAGAAGAAAAAGCTGATGTGTACAAAGGAAATCTAATCCAATAGTAGTTTAAATGTGATTCAATAGTTTGGCAGAGATAGAGGTGAAAAAAAAGAAGATATCTCCACTCAGTCGATTGTTTTATGAAGTACTGAAGAGAGGTGTGTTGTTGTTGAGAGTGAGATAGAGTGTGTAGCTGCCAAGATAAAACAAAACAAATTTACAGAAGTAGAAACTGTCAATATAGAGTAAGAACAGAGCATTTTGGAGAGAAATGTTGTAGCAGAGAGAAGAATTAACTAGACAAAGGAAGGAGGAGAAACAAAGGGAAAAACTTTAGTAGGCAGAGAGAGTCATTCTCAAGATATGAGAATTATGTAAGTGTTACAAAATTCATTTATAATGGGACTTTATCATTGCATTGTAAACTTGAACAATCATTGTATTTCTTTGTGTGGGTGCTCAGAGGAGGGGTACGTGCTCCTTTGAGTAGGTGTTCATAAAACTATGGGTTGGTGCTCAAAATATCAAGGGTTGGTGCTCCTTGGTTTGGTGCCCTAAAACATATTATAAACTGTGATTACTTCTTTATAGGTTACCAAAAATTCCACATTGCTAAACCTAAGGGGGGTTAGAGATCATAGAAATTCATCTTGGATTGGAGGAGTCTAAATATTTACTTTGCATTAGCTTACACCATTTGGCATCTGGTTTGGAATACATGTGCCCAGCTATTTTTTCTCCTAGGGACAAGTTTCAAGCTTCAATACTATGGATTCTTGCCCCTCCTTTATGCTTGTCTATAATCATATTTTCTAAAGAGATGAGAGGAATTTTCCTTTTCTTATTCAAATTGCCTCTCCAAAGGAAATTTTTGATAATTTTGTCTAATTCTAAGATACTTGATTTTGGAGCTTGGATGACTTCCACATAATAATTGGACATTGTTTCTAGGACTAATTTAACCATTTTTAATCTCTCTAGCATTGATAACCATTTTCCCTTCCAAGTGGAAACTTTTCTTTGGAGATTGTGTATGACCTTCTGCCAGTGGGAGGGTTTGTTCTTTCCCATAAAGAAAGGAATACCTAGATACTGACAAGGCAAATCTGATAATTAGAAGCTCAACGTCTTTGCAATGTTTGCTTTTGCAAGTGGGGATGATTTGAAAATATAAAGTTTAGACTTCGAAGCATTTATCTTTTGACTTGAAACTGAAGAGTATTTTTTCAACAAAGTTTTGATTGTCTTGGCCTCAATGACAGTTGCACAACAAGATATAATAGTATCATCCACAAATAGAAAATGTGTACTAGAAGAATTGAATTTGGTATGGTGATGCCTTTCCACTTGTTTAGAGAATGTAGCAGACTAATGGATCTTCTTAAGGCCTCTACCATAATGATGAACAAGAAAGGTAATAGGGGTTCACCTTGCCTTACACCTTGGAGGAATCAAAGAAACCAATTGGGCTTCCATTGACAAAGGTTGAAACCAATTGGGCTTCCATTGACCAAAAATAAGAATTTGGCTATAGAAAGACAAGAATATATCCACTTACACCATTTTAGGGAAAATCTAAACCTTGATAACACTTACATTAAAAAATCCCAATGAACAAAATTATATGTATTCAACATGTCTAATTTGATGATGAAACCTGTGATTTTACTTGACTGGACGGAGTGAAGGATTGCATGAGCTACCAAATCTCCCTTTAGGGTCTCTCTCTTTGTAATAAAGCCTCGTTCATCTAATATGATTTTAAGAATGAGAGGGTGTAGTCTCATATATATAGCTTTTATGAAAATATTGTACACCATATTGCACAATGATATTGGTCTAAAATTAGTAAATGAACTTGGATTTTGCACTTTGGGGATAATGAAAATATGAGTGACATTAAGTTGTTTTAGAAATGTACCTGAATTCTTGGATTCCTCTAAGTCCTACAACAGATCAATGCTAATGAAATTGGAGAACTTCTAGGAGATGATCGTTGTGTAATCATCTAGGATTGGGGTCTTATTTAGGGTGAAGGAGAAAACTAGTACCTTGAGTTCCTCTAATGAAAAAGGTTTTAGAAGGCCAATAAACTCATCATTTGTGATTGGAGGAGGGATGAAATCAAGCATTTCTGCTATTTGCTGGTGAAGAGAGGGATCTTGATTCTAAGACTTGTTGAGGAGTTTGGAGAAAAACATAACTACTTCATCTTGAATATCTTGCTCAAAAGAGAGAATTCATCTCAAATCATGAACCTTGATTGAGAAAATTGATTTTTTTCCTTCTGATTTGGATATAAGCATTGCAAAACTTGGTGTTTTGATCACCTACTTTGAGCCATAGTTCCCCTGACTTTTGTTACAATCTAGGGTTGTCATTGCACCAAAACATCAACTTGTCAATGCTCGATACAACCACTAGACTTATAGAATCCATAGCAGCCTGTTAAACCATATCATGAATCCTTGCAAGGGACACTAGACCACTACCAACAATCCCCCTCCTAGCATCACTCATCGTAGCCTATGTGATTTGAACCTATGACCAAGCTCTGATACCACTTGTTACAAGATAAGGTTTTCGTTGCACCAAAAGATCGACCTGTCAATGCCCGATACAACCACTAGACTTATAGAATCCATAGGAGGTTGTTAAACCATGCCACAAATCCTTGCGAGGAATGATGGCCCACTACCAACAACTTCTGGTGCCAATAGATTTCCACTCTATGGAATAATTCTTTGAAATCATCTTGAAGAATTTTATGTTTCTCATAGGAGTCAAAATTCATTGCATGGGAAATGATTTGATTGTTAACCTCAATCAGCTTGTTTTGGACTATTTTCTTTTGGCGAAATATGTTCTTAAATGACTGCGAGTTTGAGATTTTGATTTGAGAGACTTAACATATTGTAATTTTTTTCATAATTGAAACATTTTGGAACCCTAAACAAAGGGGGAATTTTTCCACCATTGATGAAGAAGAGGCAAGAATTATGGACATCTAAACCACATTATTTCAAACTTGAAGGAAGATTTGACTTTCCTCACCTTGATTTTATTTCAAAAGGATAGGCTAACTAGAAAATGATCTATTCCTAACAGAATAAGGATGTTTGAGAGAAGATCTAAATTACATTTAACTAGTTTGAAGACACCAAAAATCTATCAAGCCGTTCTGCAATATAGAGGAAATATTTACATTTGTTTGACCATGTAAATTTATCATTTCTACGGAGGATGTCAATGATGATATTGTCTTGGATGAAAGAAGAGAAATCTAGTATGGTTTTGAGGGGGGGATTGATTCCCCCCCATATTTTATTCCAAGGGGGAAATTGCATTGAAGTCCCTCGCTACTATCACAAGTCTTCGACAAGATGCTTATTTACCTTAGATAGAGTGTCCCAAAGAGACTTCTTATCAATTGTGGAGGGAGGACCAAATGTGTTGATCACCCAAAATAATAAATTGAAGTAAGATACTTTGGTGAGTATCCAATTCACATTCTGAAGAATAATTTCCATCAATACAGATTTGGGGTTTCATTGAACAACTAGGCTTCCATAGGCTCCTCAAGTTTAAGAGAAGGAGGAATTCCATTTGCTCCACTTTTTGAAGATGAAAGTGCTAAAGTAATCCAATAATTGGGTCTCTAGTAAAAGGATGAGGTTTTCCCCATCAACATCAATTTGATGCTTAATAAGGGTCCTTTTGTTAGGGCCATTTATTCCCCAACACTCCAAGATGTGATTTTTGTTGTTTGTGAGAAAAGATGCATGCTCTTCTCAACCTAGATTTTTTGTTTGAAGTTGACTTGATACTGCTATCTAAAGTAGCCTGAAGACTTGTGACAATTTTCTCTTTGGTCTTGGTTTCCAATGATTTCCCACCTCTTTTCTTAGGAGCCTTGAGTTGGGTGAGAAGACAAGAGGGGGGATTGGGAGATGGAAAATTGGAAAGAGAGGTCAAATTCCACCTTCTCACTGCATGTCACTTCTGTTATATCAAAATCCCCAACTTTACTACTAATCTCTTTTGTTTCTTCATATTCTTCATCCTCTCTATTGAACTCCTCTTTAATTTCAATAATCCTTTGGAGAACTACCGATACATCATGTTGGCTTGATGATGATTGTAATGAATGACTTCATATGTTGTCATTGATGGAACATGTACACACACACATATGTTCACATTGTCTACCGGTATTACTTCCGAAGTTACTTGTATTGCAATCTTTTCTTATGATGGTTTAGAGAGTGTCAAACCTGTACATGGAGACAATTGGTATATGCAGGAAATAACTTGACATCAACTTGAAGATTCAACAGATACCATCAAAGAAACAATGGAGGAGAATTAGTTTACATGTCGACAGAGGTTAGCTCGAACCGGTATCGGTGTTCCAACCAATATTAATTGATTGTGTGATGAGTTATCACCGGTCATGATGAGTTGCCCTAACCGACAAATTTTGGTGGTAATCTGTGATGAGTTATGTTTGATTGTCCAGATACACTGCACCTAGGAAATTGTGATATAATTTCTAAGGCCGACATAAAATCGAAATGTCTATATAATGACATTATGATGAACAATTTTGGAAATATGATATGATATGAGATGATTTAATGTGAAGATAGAAGTGTGAAGGCATTGCAAAATATGTTGGTGGTGCAGTTTTGAGTGTGTAGAAGAGGACCTATTCAAGCAAGTTGTGCTACTTCTAGATTACACCACCTGTTGTTTTCTAATCACTACAATAGTAAAATCTCCTAACCGGGTAAGCTCTAACAAGCTTCATTGAACAAATCCTTTAACAAGGTGATCCATTAGTTTGGATTCAGAAATCCTCTACCAAGGTTACTCCTAATAGGGTACTACCTTTAATAGGGTATAGCTCCTAACAGAGCTTTGGGATCTTTAACAGGATTCGCTCCTACCAGAGCACCTTTGTAGACCTTAATCGGTTAGTTACCTATTACTGCAAATAGTTAACTTGTGAGTCCCATCTCACCGTGGTTTTTCCCATTTGGGTTTTCCACATATAAATGCTTGTTTTATGGTGGATGTTTTACTTATTGTGGATGCTTTAATATCATTTTGGATTTCATGCATAGTGTTAAGTAAACTTGTTAAGTATATCTACCAGTCAATGTTTAAAGTAGTATTGTTTTTGGTGTGACTGATTCACCCCCCCTCTCAGTGCTTATAAGTCTATCACATCAAGCATTCAACATAACATTTCATTCCACCATATCCTTCAAGCATCATGGACAAAATCACTCAAATTTCAAGCAAGCATATATTTATGTTTGATTCTTCTATGTGTTATATTGTTGTTACATTAATACTTGTGATCACATTCAAATAACATTACATAATCAATCTTTGATCAACCATTATAAATCTGAGGTATTATGATACAACATTTTCTTCAGTATTTCAATTACAATTTCAATTCAATTCAAGGTTAGTTCCTAAATTGGGGTTTGACCTAAGGAAAGCCCCCATCAACAACCCTATTTTTTTTTGTGTGTAAATAGAATTATCTCGGGAGCTGCAAGTGAGGAATCTAACAGAGTAGAGTGCAATGATTAGTCTCAACTTTTGAAGGTGCAAAAAGTGGATGACTAGGATGACCAAATGTCCCATTTTGTGCATCATTTGGATCTAAAAGTTATTTTGAACAATTCACCAAGAAAGGTGATAGATCCTCTATGTTGCAACAAATAATAACTATGAAAAGAGCTCCTCAGGAAGCTATGACTTATTTCAACACCAGATTTCATAAAACAAAGCAAAGAATCCCTGTTGGTGCTCACTCCCCTGCAGATATGGCATTTGTCTTTTATCTTAAGGCATTCAATTTTGACATCTTAGTCATGATCCAATCTCTCAGTGGAAGTATGCTTTCGAATGCATATGAATTGGCAGTCAGGATGGAAAAAAACCTCATTGATGTTGGGAAGCTTCCTCCAAGGCCTCCCATGCCGGTCTTTCTAGATTTATCAAGCCAAATCTCAGAATAATCAGTCCCTAGTACCTCATCCTAGCCACAATCTATGTACTATTACCCAAATTCCCAATAAAATAGTGTTGCTGCCACTTCCCCTTCATTAGTGGTGGAAGTAAATGATATGAAAAACCACCTATGAACCTTCTCAAATGCGATAATAAATATGAAGAGGCAACAAGTGACTCCTGCAAGACTCCCTTTCCAAAACTACCAAGCCGAAAGGCTTCCCTATCAACAAAATCAACAAAATCAATATCAAGGGAATTGTTACCAATTTTTGTACACTGCTCAAATTGGAAGACATGAAGCATATATAGTTATTAATGGTGAAAGGTACATTCATTTTATGGTCATGCTTTGATTTCAATAAGGTTTTCAAAGTAATTTCAGTTTATTATGCAAAGAACTCAGAACATAATACATATCAAAGTTCCATAATACTATTTTTATTCATTTTGAAAAAAGAAAGCATACAAGTGTTGGAATCCAAGAACACTAAGAGGGGGTGAATCAATGTTTTACTCGAATGATAAATTCTAACCTTATTAAAACATACATTCACCAACTGGTATACCGGTACATATAAGATTGAAAGAAGTAATGCAACCAATAAGCCAATCACATAGATGAATACCATAACATAGAGAATTATACGTGGAAGACCTCAAAGAGAAAAAACAACTATGGAATTTGTGACCCACAATAGCAATCCACTGGCCATATGAAAAGATATTACAAAATATAGGGGCCTGCACTTACAGGAAGGCTTACAACCTAGAGCACACTGCTCAATCACAAAAGGAGCCTCACTGACTACATACAAATCTAGACTACAATCCGGAGAAATGAGTGAACTGCAAAGATATCATCTTCTATGCCTGAATATAGTTCCGGTTAAGCTTTGTCTATTCCGGTTTGAAACCCTAAACCCTTACCAGAATAACCTCTTACATAAACTTCATATTATAAAACATTATCACATTATCATTTTCTTTCATGTTACAAAATGATCTAATCAACTGAACTATATACCCGTACAATCCATCATGCCTTATGTTAGCTTACAAAGATAATTACAAAATGAATATACAAGTCAGCTCAATTACATAAATACATAAATATCAAAATCTATTGTCGATGTTTGATCTCCCAAAATGATGTCGGCCTCCAATACCAATAACCTGATGAAGTCATCTCAGCCTACAATGCCGGTAACCAATGAATTCCTCCTACTAGTGAAGATACCTATCGGTGCCGGTGCCAGTGCCTATGAAGTGTCTGTCGGTAATCAACCAAACCAAAATATGAAGCTAGGACATGTTGTCATCAATGACAACATATTGAAACCAATCAAATGAGTGTCAATTTCCAACAATCTCCCCCTTTAGCATTGATGGCAACACTCATGTGAAAAATGATAATGGTTTCCATTTGTCGGTTTCATTCTAAGACTGCTCCCCCTGAGCTGAATATCCATCTGTGATCATGATCAATACAAAATAATCCATACCTCCATATCTCCCAATGCCAAGAATATATTTTTCACCTATACTCCCCCTTTGAAATCAATGCCCAAAAAAATACCAAAACCGAGACGAAGAATGAAAGACTGTACAAAGAATGTCCCATAATACCTTATCGAAGTTGAATATATCTAAAAATTTCCGGATAGGCTTTCTCCAAAAGCTCTAGATAGGTATCCCAACCTAATTTGAGTGTGTTGGAAATAGATACAAGTACATTAAACATATGGGCATATGACTCCTTATCCTTAAGTTCTGTCGGTGTGGGCATACCAACCATATCAATACACTCCTTCTTATGTACACTTAATGAATCCAACCGGGGACTCACTGATCCTCTAAGACCTCTGGCTCTCCTTATAATTTTATCTTTATCCCTCTCAAGAGCTAAAACTTGAGCTTCCAAAACCAAAATTTGACCATCAATAGATGTAGTCAAAGAATGTGAACCATCAAAAAAATTGACTATACCTAAAATCTCCTCCTGAATATCCTTAATCCTTTTATCTGTCTCAGTTGTAAGTAAACCTATGTTACAACATACTCTATAAATATTAGTACACTGCCTCAAAGAATTATCAATCAACTTCAACTTATCATTAATCTCCTTCTTCTCTGACTCAATCATTTGATAAAATGTTTCTCTCTTAGCCTGTGTAAACCTCTCCAATGCTTGTCGATTTGATATCTACTGTAAAGATTGAAAGTCCTTTGAAATGTGCTTTGTGATTATTTTAAGCTTGCCAAATGGGCTTGCTTCTTTGTCAAATTTGCACTCCGAGACAAGTCTCTGCAAAGTAGTGATAGAATGATCAATAACTCCTTTGTCCATAGATCCTTCCTTCATCATTTTTTGTGTTGTTGTCATCATGAGATTGGTAGATTTCATCTCATTAATGCTTTTATGTTCAACCTACGAGGTGTCAATTGAAAACAATGAGGGCTCACTATTGGTTCCCTGGCAGATTCCTCTTTCTCCTCCTCTGATGGTTTAACTTTTATAGCTTCCTCTCTTGCAACGGTGGCTTCACCACTTGGTGTAGCTTCAGTTACTGTCGGTTCCTCCTTATGAAATGTGACCTCAACTTGTACATTCAGATCTGGAGGACTATTATCCTCAACATTAGTAACATGTACACTATCTGATTCTACTGGGATCTCAACATTTGCCTATACATGAGTTTCTACAGGGGGCTCTATATCCAATATCTTAATATTTTTCAAAATTATAGATGTGGTACCTATTATACCTTTACCTTTCCCTTCAACCGAGATGTCTGTAGTGTCAGTTTTAACCTTTGGTGAAGTATAAAAACTAGGGTTTGATGCAAAGAATTGAACCCATGCCTTGTGGGTCTCAATGAATATCTCATTAACCCTACCTAACATAAGATTGACTATCATGTGCTTGCTATGAAATATTTTCCCGTCTGCAACCTCAAGAGTCCTCTCCAACTCCTCTGGAGTAATAGTTGCACAAGTAGACAATAGCTCTTGAATCTTTATATGCTTGTCCTCCTCCATAGCTGATAATCTTCTAGCATCTAAGTTGTCATATAACTATGCCAGTATTTTATTTTCAATTTCTAACAAGGCTTTCTTATATATATCCAAATACAATAAAACTACTTCCTCAACTTCTCTCTATTCATCATCATCCAAATGCTCATAGTAAAATTGTACATTCTTCAACATATATGACTCCTTTCAGGACAGGGGAAAAAGTACCAACTGAATCATCTAAGGTGTCTATATGCGGATATTGGTTGAAAATTGGCCTAGGATGGTCCTTGACCTCAACAATAGTAGGAGTTGCAATGAAAGTAGGTGCAGAGGATGCTTCCATGATGAAAGATAAATACCTATGAAATAGTTGTCAGTGAAAACCCTAAGAACTCTTCCGATCGTTGTTGAAATCACTCAAGAAGATATCAATCACACTAAATTGCCTTAGACTCGCTCTGAATCACTCTGAATACAAAGTGATCAGAGATGAAGTAGATTCAACATTTTAACCTCCAAGAAAAACCCTAATCTGTCATTGATATGAATGAATTTTGATGAAAGATACCGGATCTTGGTCGAACATCTCCATGCTAGCTAATCATCTCCAATGTCTGGAACATCTTCCAGAACCTCTTCCCAAGGCATAAGCAGTATTGTCATGAATTTTTCCTACTCCTAAGGCATCTGCCTCAGTTACCGGATGAGCTTCTTGCCTGTTCAGGAGCAACCTCATCTGTCGGTTGAGTAATTGGAGCATTCCCATTTGTTGATTGATCTTCTGACTTCCTGACCCATTTCTTGATATGATCTTGTTGGATTTCATTGACCTTCTATTTTCCTTTCTCATTTGATCCTTCATTGTTAACCGGTGGATTTCAGCTTCTATAGAACTTAGCTATGTGTCCAACCTTATTGCATGCATAACATGTAACATTGTTCTTTTGAATTGCTTTGCTAAAACCGGTATAATTGCTTGACCTGCACTGATTAGCCATATGTCTAAATTTTCCACATGCATAACATTTAACATTCATTCTACAATCTTTTCTCTTATGACCATACTTATTGCATTTAGAACATTGACCGAGAGCAGAGTTATAGTTTTGATTTCCTTTATTTCTACATTGCCTAGCCGTGTGACCAAATTTATTACAAACAAAGCATCTACCATTAAATTTATAAGCATTAAGATGCCTTACCGGTGCCTTGTAGTTTTGATCTTCATTTGCAGTACCAGAGCTCTGACCTTGTTCAAATCCAAGCCCACTGGAATCTCCATTCTGTCTTTGACTTTTCAATAACTCATCAAGCTGTGTTGAACTAACCTTGAATTTTTCTTTAAACTCACTTGAAACAATCAGATCATCTCTTAGAATTATCATTTGTCTCTCAAGTTCTTGTTCATTACTCAGGGATTGTACTAAATCCATTCTCAACATCTCATTCTCATGAACCAACCAGGAGCATTCTTCAAATTCGTCTTTCAGAGATACAACAAGATTTTCTTCCTTCTTCTTCCGGTCCTCAATCTCCTTTGACATCCTCATAGTTAAGACTTGCATTTCATTCCTCATGACAATGTTCTCCTAACTCAGCTTTTGACATTTCTCATTATGGGCATATTTCTCTTCATTATCCTTATTCCGCAAAAGTTCCTTCCTCCTATCTTGAATAGATGACAACCTCTCCTGTAGGATGAGAATGAATTCCTGAGCATAATTCAATTCATCTTGTAATTTCAAGTTCTTCATCCTTTCAGCATCATAATCTTCAAGTGCTACCTCAAGTTGCTTCTCTAAACTCATATCCATGGATTCCTAAATCAGGAATCCAAGAACACTGAGAGGGGAGGGGGGGTGAATCAGTATTCTACCAGAATGATCAATTTTAACCTTTTTAAAACATGCATTCACCAACCGATATACCAGTACATATAGAATTCAAAGAATTAAAGCAACTAATAAGCCAATCACACAAATAAATACCATAACACAGAGATTTATACGTGGAAAACCTCAAAGAGGAAAAACCATGGTGGGATTTGTGACCCACAATATCAATCCACTAGCCATATGAAAAGATATTAAAAAATATAGGGGCTTGCACTTATAGGAAGGCTTACAGCGTAGAGTACACTGCTCAATCACAAAAGGAGCCTCACTGACTACATACAAATCCAGACTACAATTTGGAGAAATGAGTGAACTGAAAAGATAACATCTTCTATTCCTGAATGCAGTTCTGATTAAGCTCTGTTTGTTCTAGTTTGAAACCCTAAACCCTTACCAGAATAACCTCTTACATAAACTTCGCATTATAAAACATTATCACATTCTCCTTTTCTTTCATGTTACAAAATGATCTAATCAATTGACCTATACACCCTTACAATCCATCATGCCTTATGTCGGCTTACAAAGATAATTACAAAATGAATATACAAGTCGACTCAATTACATAAATATATAAATATCAAAATTAATTTCCAATGCCAAATCTCCCAAAATGATGTCGGCCTCCAATACCAATAACTTGATGAAGTCATTTCGTCTTGCAATGTCAGTAACCAAAGAATTCCTCCTACCAGTGAAGATACCTGTTAGTGTCGGTGTTTGTGCCGGTGAAGTGTCTGTCGATAATCAACCAATCTAAAATATGAAGTTGGGACATGTTGCCATCAATGACAACATATTGAAACCAATAAAATGAGTGTCAATTGCCAATAATAAGATTGCAAAAATATTGTTGTTTCATTCTTTAAAGAAGAGAAAGTGTTTATAGGTCCCACACAAGTCGTGGGAATGACTGAACCACATTTTGAAATCATAGGATCTAAGATAATCAATTGAAGATAAGAAAATAAATCATATAATAAACCTATACATCCTTCATGGCTTGATTCAATGTCGGGTTATGCTTCTTCTTTAGCTCTGTTTTAGTTTCCCTACTATAAACAACCCTTCATCTCCCAGCCTCAAGTGTACCTGCAAGATGTTAGAATATTTTTAGAGCTCGGGACATAAAGTCTTATTACATGTTATCAATAGTTGAATAACTAAAATATATGAGTTATCAATCTAATCCAGACATGTCAGTGATACACCTTAGAAATTCAGGATCAAGTCCATATAATGTAGGTCAAACCATCAACATAAGGGATACTTCCCTGTTTTTAGCTAACTTGTTTGTCCACTGTGCAGATACAGGTACATTATTGATTTATCATTAAAGCATGTGCTATAAAATGAGGCTCACCAAGGGTTGAGCCCAACATGCTAACATGCCAATATGGCTTCAATGAATAGGGGTGTATCATTTACAACAATGAATTTTCGAGATCACTATTATAAATGACATGTCGGTGTCCAGTGGAACCATACTAACATGTTAAAAGGCTAGACAACCCTAATAGGTCTCAGAGTAACTAAAGCTATATGATATCATGAGCAGTGAGCAGAGTATCAAAGACAAAGGGTTTACAGTAACAATCACAAAAAATTCATGAGTATGAAAAACACAATAAGACAGTGAGTTCATAGTCAAATACTTATTCAAGTAAAAAGTTTATATCACTGATCATTCATAGTCAAAACCAAAATGAGGAGAATTAAAGCATCATAATACCATGACAATGATATACAATATATATAAAGTACAAAATCAAGACTATCATAGCAACTACAGATTAGTAGAACAGTGGTTAAACTAAAATTCCAAAGACATCCCAAGGTACAGTGATTGTGAAAGCACTGTGAACAATCCAAAATTCATTGACTCAATGCTTCGTAAATAGTCATCATAATGAATCAAGGACAACCACCCAACAACCAAGGTAACTATTCAAATTACAATATTGAACAACTATGGGACACCAACAAGGAAATGTAGTCAAGTCTAAAAGGATATTGATATTAGGGCAGCAGAGAAGACCACGAAACCACTGCTAATACATAGAAGTTTTGATCGGTCAATGAGAAGAAGTTGTTTTCAATTCCAATAAAGTAGGCTTCAAGGAAATGAACAAAGACTAAGAAAATTTATAGTCAAATCCCCAAGAGTATCTTAGAATTTAATCTACACATCAAAACTCCACATGTTCTAAGAAATGTATGCACAATTCTCTCAAAGATGCAGATCATAAAAAAATGAGATCTTTTTCCCTTCTCACAAGTTATGCAGTAAGATAATATGTTTTACAACATTGCTAAACTACAAAAGATCCAATAGAACATGTCCCTAGAAATAGTCAAAAGATTTACATGTATGATAGTGAAGAAAGGCAACCATTAGAGTTTTATGATCTGTACACAAAAATGCAGTATTGCAGCTTCTTTAAACCTCATGATAGTGAAAAAAAACCAAAGGGGGTCAATACCAAGTGCAACATTAACAGTATGCAATGATAACCTAAGAAGGTGATATGTTAGAATAACATTTATATTCAACATTGAGGTTATTCAGTGAGTTTAAAGTCTCTTGATCACAATCATAGAGGATACAGAGAATGCAATCCTCTGAGATACAACACAACATAGGATAATGGCAAAGTGGTTTGCAGCTAAAAAACACATATACAATCATAAACCCCAACTAATGAAGATAGCACACAACTCCATTAATTTGGAGATTTTCTTTTAGCAATGGTATTTAAGATGAGCTCAGAAAACTTAGTTAGTGACATCATGATCATTCACATACTTGCATGTGATCTGCTAGTGATTAAAGAAGCAGAGAGTACATTCTAAATAAAAATGGAATGCACACTCAAAAATCCAAGAAACGGTTAAGAAACTTAAAGAAATCTTAGTCACACACAAAATAAACCTAGGTCATCAAAGTAATATCACAGATTTGTAGTAGATAAGAGAAAGCTTAAAGTAGCCCACTAATGGTGTAGTGATTAACTCCAACCTTGGAATCACAGGTAATGAATCATGTAAGATCATGTTGCAGTCATAAAGAAGATACCACAAGAAAAGATAATCATCCTAAGTAATATCAATGGACATCCATGCCAAAGATATTTATGCAAGGACAAGGTACAATGATTGTGTTTTGACAGTCTATATAAAATAGTCACAGTTCGTGATCTAACAAAGTGAAGTAGTAGTTATTTAGACTCAAAACACAGTATTAGACAATGTACAATGCTTTATAGTAGAAGGAGATCATCTGAAACATAGAAAATAATCATTTTATAATTGAGATGGAATGTGATATAAAATTTATCACCGTAAGTATGCACTATTTTCATGTCAAGTGATAGGGACAGTGGGAAAAAAACTCTTTTTAGTCACAATAGTACAGTGCATAGAGAACACCTAGGTATGATATCATTCATCAATGATAATGAACAACACTTTGGAGCAACACGTGCCATTAGGATAGTCATTGTACAATGAGAATTCTCAGAGCAACCCTTGTCTCAAAGTAGCATATTCGAAAGAAATCCCTTTGATTGCAGTCCTCAGAGCAGTGATCTTAGAGAAGAAGACAATGACATTACATAATGATATTTTCACTTCCATCAAGTTCAAAAGACACAAAGAATGGTGATCCTATTCACTATAATAGTTCATTAATCAACCCATTTATCAGCCAAAATAACAGTTAAAGATATAGTTCATGAAAGCTAAATAGATATAGTGTTTTGACAAAAAAATCAGACTAGAGAATGTGATTGTCTTTCAGCCAAAAGTGCAGTGAAAGAAAGATCATTGTAACAGAAAAAAACCTATGAAATCATTATTAATGCACACTACAAAAGATCATAATAGTCATGATTAGAGATAATAGAGCTTTTCACAATGAGGTTGTGTTGGTATTATGGATGTGTTGCATTGGTTTTGTCATTGATGTCAACACTTATCCTTTTGGAGATCTACATTGTTGAATTGGCACTATGGTTATATTGGTTTACTATTGAAGTGACACATTGTGTTCACCGGTAAGGTCAATGACTTATGCACAGTCACTGATATATTGTTCACCAGCAGGTTATATGGTTCACCGACACTGATGATGACTTGTTATCATCTCGAGATCACTTGATTATGTCTAAGACATGGTTTGGATACTTGGTCTTGGTTTTTTGGTTATTGGTCTAATCGGGTGGACATATTTGTTGTTACCAAAAGATTGGTCTAAGTTATGGACCGGTATAAATTATCTCTTCCAGATTAGCACGACACGTTATGGAGATGATTTATTGATTGGATATTGTTGTAAATGTATTGAGCTGACATATTGTATCGCATAAAGACTTATTTATAATTGATTTAATTGTAATGTTCTTAGTGAGCCGACCTACACATGTGGTCTTAGGTTTTGTATAAATGATTGTAAGATCTCATTTGTGAGATATAAGATAAGGTATGAGTGTATATTGAAGAACATGGAGAAGCAGATCCTTGTGCGAACCACACAGACATTATTTGAAGGTTGAAGGAAGGTTATTGGCACTCATGTTCAGAGCTTAACAGGTACTGAATACAGCATTGTAGATGCACTTTGAAGTAGTAATTATTCTAGGATTTAACCATCCTACTATAGTCATTGTGACTCCCATTTGAGCAGTGTGCAGACCCCATTTGTATATACATACTATCTGCAGTAGTATAATCTGATTGTGGGTAAGGTTTCCCACCGTGGTTTTTCCCCTTACAAGGTTTCCACATCAAAATCTTTGTGTTATGTGTTGTGGATGTTGTTTCTCTTTTTATTTCATGCATTAAGTCTTACCGGTATTGATATTAACTGCTAATCTGTTAACCGACATTAAGTTTGGTTTACTGGTATTAAGTATTAAGCTGGATTAAGTTATAATTGGGTTGAAATTCATTGACAACTGATTCACCCCCCCCCCCCCCACCCCCTCTCAGTTGTCCTTCCGGTTCCTAATAGGTTGTAGTCCATGACAGTAATAGAGCTTTTCACAATGAGGTTGCAGTCCATAAAAGACCTAGGAGCAGTAATGATCTTCATAAAAGGCAGCCATCTACAAGAAATATAGAGATAAAATATTCTTATCACGGTTATTACTATCATAGTGAGAGCTCCGAGACACTACAAGGTCAGTAAATGAATGGTTACATAGTCAAGCAACAATAATGGTGCAAAGAGAAACAATGGAACAAGCTCTCCACATGTCAATGCACAATGAATACAAGATTCTTGATAGGGTTTTTTGAAACTGGGAAAGTGAACAAACAATCCCATAGCATGATGATCACAAATATTCCCAAGATCTCCATATATCATGATACACAAACCACAAAAAGTATGATCAGATACAACCATGAAGTCCATTAGAAAGATATAGTAGATCTTACGTAATATCACTGTCATAAAATTACAAGAAGAACCAGTGAAATTGGTGAGCTGACAAGATTAAGAGGGAGTGAAAAAAGCTTCAAACACCACTTCAAGTGGCTTTCATGCATAGTAAATACAAGATATTGTAGCAACAGTCCGTACTCATGCAAAGAATGCATGAATAAGAGCTCTTTCATTAAAACCCTAAACATCGGCATGAGAAAAACAACTTACCATGCACCCTGCATACAAAGGAATCTGAGTTCATGTTTTGAGGCTCAAGTTCATCTCTTGCTCAAGCTCTAGTTCAAATCACATGTAGGGACATCATGATGGCAGCACAAAGAAGCCTCTGAGTTTTTCTCAAAAGATGCAAAAAGAAGAGTGAAAAATGACTTAGGGTTTTCATCTTTATTTGCATACCCTAATATTTCAAATGAGCCTTATTTTTTATTTGTTTTCCATAAAACAAATCACACTCTATTGTAAAAGCCTGAGGTAATGACTTGTAAAGTCATTATACCTAGGCTTTATGCATGTATTACCCTCATGTAAGAAGGGCCAAGAGCTTTAACAAGCTCTTTTATTTTCTTTACTTTATAATTAATAGATTTTTAATAAAAATATATTAAGTTATAAAAACAATGTAAAGATATATTTATCATTTATAATTTAATATAATTCTATTAAAGATTTATTACATTAAAATCTTAAATATAATTATTTTAAATTATAAAAGGGATAACTAAAAAAGAAATAAATATTTTGTTTTAATATTTATTAAAACAAATTGTTTTAATTAGTATTAAAATAAGATTATTTAAAGAATAAAAGGGAGAATATGGCCTTCATGAAAAAATCAAAAAAGGGGAGATATTTTTATCTTTTGGCTATATTTGGTAGCACAATGCATCATGCAGTTTTCAGAGGGAAAAGTGCTTTTTTAGTGTCTATATTTGACAGTTTGTAGCAGTTGGACTTTCACTTGCATACATTTTGAGTTGGGAGGCTATTTTAATTAGCATAGACTGATATTGATAGATTTTTGCATGCTCTTTGCATTCTTTTTGAGGCAAATTCGACCAAGGGTTTCTTCATGCAGATTTTCACAAAAATATCTCAACTATCTTTAGCCCTGTTTTTCTCTCAAGGGTTATGTTCTATATATTCTCGTCCTCTCCTCATTCTCTGGATGAGTTCTTTCTTTCCTCAGCATGATTGTAGACTGATTTTGGTCTCTTTCATGCTCAAGGATAGCATTGTAGCTCACTTTTATGAGTTTGTAACAACAACACTCCTTTATTTTCAATAAAATAGCAGCACTTTCATTTTCAATACTTCTTTCATCGTGTTATTAACTAGATGATTCGATGAATTTTTGTGATTTATCTTCAAATCCTTTGATTTGTCTCATTTAGTTAGAATTTAATGTTAAAAGATACATGCTAGGTGCAGGTCCTAGATTGTGTTAATTGGTTTTAATGGTTTATAGCTATAAAAACTAGTCGGTTTTCCTCCAAGAAAATCATTGAGTTCGGTCCTTTTTAGGAAATACTTATGCATTCCATTTTTAGTTGAATTGTGAGAATTTTATGGCTATTTGTTGAAGGTTTTATGAGAAAAAGTAGGTTGTAGGCCTTAGATAGATATTTGGTGCATCATCTCATAGGTTAGGTTCAATTTCAGTATTCCTTCTATCCTTTTTCTTGACAAAAAATTAGTTTGCAGGAGATTTATCATACAGGAAGCCGACTTATAATCTCAAGATTCACCTTCACTTTGAGCAACCCACATGCTTGAAGGTGTTTCCATGTTTCATAGGTTTGTTGAGCTTTTAGTTTAGCATCACGGGTGCAATCCTTCATGACACCAGGAATACTAAAGCTAGCCAATCTCAGCCGAACAACCAGATTGTTCTGGTACCATCCCATTTACAAGCTATACCACCTAGTCAAAGTAAGGAGCTGGTTGTAGGGAAAAATAATTTGGTAGATGACACCAACTCTTGGTGTTTCCCTTGTAATTAATCCCACATGCCAAGAAGTTTCCCCCAAAGGGAATCTTCAACAAAAGGTGGTGGAGCAATGTAACCAAGGAATCAATCTTGAAGCCAGAATTTATAGTTCTCCGGGAATGGACAATGTTGTGCTCACTATACAGATGCAAGTCATGTCTTTGGAACAAGAAGCCCAGATCACTTCAGATCATGTTCTCTTCTCATGGGTGGAAGGTGAAGAAGCAACATTTTCTAATGATATGGCTGCACCTAATATGAATGGTGCACATGTGCAATCTGACTACAATCTCTACTCCAAGCACATATTTACTGGCGAGATAGTAACATAGCAACCCAAGATAATCCTAGAGAATTCTACCACATACCCTTTTGTTTAGAAGACTAAAGAGTTCACACCTTTCAAATCTAAGCAATCAAAAGCATTTATCCCTATGACTCTCAACATTGTAGAACAACTAAACAAGGTTCCCACAAGTGTATCTTTGTAGGACATCCTTGCCATTCCAAAAAAAAAGTCTCTATTGAGAGAATCTTTGGATGGTAAAGATGAAAGTTCAGCCATGTTGCAAATCGATCCAACATCTATTGAGGGAAGAAGGTCTAAATCTGCAAACTAGGCGTGTCTGGCAGT
This sequence comes from Cryptomeria japonica, assembly GCF_030272615.1. Lineage (NCBI taxonomy): Eukaryota > Viridiplantae > Streptophyta > Pinopsida > Cupressales > Cupressaceae > Cryptomeria > Cryptomeria japonica. The sequence continues at coordinate 485,466,620 of NC_081415.1, read as the reverse complement.
GGTGCTCACAAATCAGGGAGAGGCATCTTCAGACGAGAAGGTAGAAAAGACTAAACCAACCCCTTTCTTTCTAACCCTAAAATTTGGGGATAAGTTGCTTCATAATTCTATGATCGATTCCGGGGCCAGCACTATAGTAAGGTCGAAGAAAATAACAAAAGTTTTGAAATTGGAGTATGAGCCTTTAGAGAGAGGTGTCATGCAACTAGATGGGAACAAAGTGAAAGCCATAGACTTAATTAGAAAACTCCTTCTAACCTTATACGCCTACCCTAAAATCATAGTCCATTAGGAAGTAGTGATAATTGACATCCCTCTTGTTTTAAGCCTTTGTTTATCTAGAGATTTCATAGCTAAAACTGGTGGGTACCTTTCCTTAGATTGGTCGCATCTTATTTTAAGAACCACGAATGGACCCAAACTAAAGATTATGTTTGAACATTTGTACTCTGAGCATGTAGTAGATTAAGACTTAATGAACTTTGAACCAACCCATACCTCCATCTCTAAAGAAGAGATACATTTTGTAGAATTTCTAGAAGATGAGAAGGTAACTAGTTATAGAAATCTTGAGAAAGAAGTATTTTTGAATGAGTTCATTGATTCCGATCCCTTCGGCAATTATCATGCCACTGGCATCAGGATATATGTGATCTTTTATGAATATCAAATCATCCCTAAGGTCTCTAAAGATTCACAAGATAAAGGGAAAAGAGAAGAAGATTTAAATTCAAAGCTTTGGACACTATGTTTTGATGGAGTAAGATGTAAGATAGGTTTCGAAGTTGGCATTTGTTTAACATCTCCTTTTGGAGATCAGACCTTGAGGTCTTTTTATTTCCGATTCTCCTACTCAAATAACAAACTAGAATATGAAGCACTGGTTCAAGGATTATGCCTTTCTCAACGCAAATGTATCAAGCAATTAAAGGTCCTTGGAGATTCCAAACTTGTTGTTAAACAAGTCCAAGATCAATCAATAGCAAAGAATGTCTAGATGTGCTCATACCGACATATGGTATGGGATCTCATAGAGATCTTTGAGTATTTTAACATTGTAGGGATTCTCAGACACCAGAATATAACAACAGATCAGATGGCAACCACAGGGTCTCAATTTGATCTAGCCTCAGAGTTGTTGGAAAACAAACATTATGTTCGGTTAATCATCAAATCGACAATCCCAGATAATGACCAGAATTGTTGAGTTTTTGATAGTGATGAACAGATAGCCATGTTTGTTCAACAATCCTATGAGTTTATGGAATAATTTCAGCCTAAAGCATCTGAAGCATATGAGGAGAAGATCATTCAACTCCGAACTAACAAAATATCAAGAAGATTGATCACTTTGGAATTTTTTTTTCACAATGATGATGTCTAGAACGACAAAAAGAAGTTCACTATAGATAAAGGTGACTACACCAAAATTCAGCTAGCTGGAGGAAGGAAATTGAAGGTGGGAAAAGATGTTCCTTAGCATGACAAAGATAGGTTAGCTCATTTCTGTACCAAGTACAAGGGGGTGGTTGTCTAGTCATATGATGATTTGAAAGGATGCAATCCTTCAATCATCCAATATACTATTGAGTTGATAGATGAAGCCAAGCTGGTAAGGCAAAAATAGAGGCCTATTAATCCTAAAATTGAGTCCCTCATGGCTCAAGAATTAAAACAATTGGTCGAGTCCTGGATAGTATATCAGATTAAATACAACACTTGGGTCTCTAATCTAGTCCCGGTCTGAAAGTAAAATGGAGATATACGCCTCTGTGTGGATTTTCGGGGCCTAAACAAAGCTTATTTAAAAGACCATTACCCACTACCATCTATGGAATAGATCCTGCAGACAGACAGTAGTTGGAGCTGAAATGTTCTCAATGCTTCATGGTTTCTCTAGGTACAATCAAGTTCTCATCAAGCTAGAAGATCAACACAAGACCATGTTCACCACTAGGTGGGGAAAGTTTGCATACCAGAAAATATCGTTCGTATTGTCTAATGTTGGAGCCACTTTCCAAAGAGCTATGGACATAGCATTACAAGAGTTGAAATAAGATTATTCTTATTTATCTTGATTATTAATTTTTGTCTTTTCAAAAAATAAAGAAGATCATTTTGATCACTTGGAACTCGTTTTCCAAAAATGCCTAGAATTTGGGGTCTCCTTAAACCCTAAAAAATGTATGTTTGGGGTCCCACAAGGAAAGCTCTTAGGTAACATAGTATCCAAGGAGGTTGTTTCAATAGACCCCAACCATGTAGAAGCTATCATAAAGCTACCCCTACCTATAAACAAGAAGGGCATGCAATCCTTTTTAGGAAAAATAAACTTTGTTACTCGATTCATTCCGAACTTCATCAAAATCATCCGACCAATTACCCTTATGCTAAAAAATGACCAACCATTAAAATTGAATGACCTAGCAAGACAAGCCTTTGAGAGGGTAAAAGAAGCCATCTCTTCCACTCTGATGTTAGTCAACCTCGATCTTTCAAAAGATTTCATAATGTATGTCTACAATAGTGATTTCAGTGTTGTCATGCTCCTAGCTCAGAAAGATGATGTTGGGAAAAGTGAACACCCTATAGACTTTTATTCCCGAACATTGAAAAGCTATGAAGTCAAATACAACTTTGTTGAAAGACAAGCTTTTGCCATTGTGAAAGGATTGAATAAATTCTGGCATCTAATAGCTTGCAACAAAACAATGGTGTATGTCATGCACCCTAGCATGCATGAATATGTTATGGAAGGCAAAATAGCAGAGAAAAGAGATAACTGGATAACTAAAATTTTAGAATATGACATTGAGGTTAAGCCAACCAAAATAGTCAGGGGGAGAGGGATTTGTGAATATTTGGCCCATGAGCCTTCATCTGACGAAGAAAATGAATAGTGCATGATGGTGAATGAAACAAAATCTGAAGGTTGTTGGGTCCAAGATAGAATCAGGTTCATGCAAACTGACAAGTACCCACCAAACCTTCCCCCATATAAAAAGAGATTCTATAGGCTCTAAACTAGAAGTTATGTATTAATTCAAGGTACCTTATTTAGACGTAACTTTAGTGGAGTTTTGTTGAGATGTGCACACAAAGTACAAGCTGACAAAATTCTTTGTGAATTTCATCATGGCTTAGCGAGCGAAATTTTTTTAGAAAGAACTACCATTGCCAATATTATGTGTGTTGGCTACTTTTAGCCCAAAATGTTTAATCAATTTCACTCTATGGTCAGAATATGCAAAGAATACCAGTTTTTTGTGGGTAAGAGGAAGAACTCAGCTATGCCTCTTAGTCCTATTATGGTAAACAATCTATTTGCATAATGGGGATTGGATTTCATAGGTTCTATCAATCCACCATACAGTTCCGAATACAAATGGATATTAATGACAACAGACTATTTCACTAAATGGTCAGAGGCGGTTCCCATTAAAAACGCAAATGAAGTTGAGATCTTAAATTTTTTAAAGGAGATGGTTTCAAGGTTTACAGTTCCAAAAACTATCATCTTCGACAATGCTAGAGCTTTTCTTGGATCCAAAATTTTTCAATTTGTGCTAACCCATGGAATCTTCCTTAAAACATCATCAAATTATTATCATCAAGGGAATGACCTCACAGAGTCAACAAACAAGAACCTAATAAGGCTGATTAAGAGGATAGGCTCATAATATATGAGAGACGGGCATCAACACCTAGTAGATGCTCTCTGGGATGACTGAATCACCCCCAAATAAATACTGAAAACCTCTCCCTGTGAAATAGTCTATGGGAAATCAGCAATTCTTCCTATTTCTATGAAGATTCTGACATTACAACTACTCAAAGCTATGGACATCGAGGAAAGCAGGGCAATGGAACTCCATTTGGCATAACTTCTTCAGCTTCAAGAGTGATGAGAAGCCACCTAAGAGGTGATTGAGATCAAACAATCGGTGGTGAAAAATGGTGACAAGAAATCCTCTAACCATGGTTTTAAGAGTGGAGGTTTAATATTTAAATATAGTGAATGTGCAACCAAGCTAGGACAACATCAGAAGTTCAACTCCCTATGGAAAGGCTCATATCATATTAGCCTTTGCAAAGAATCAAATTCTTTTGAATCAGAAACAATGGAAAGCGAGCCATTAGGAATCCCTGTAAATGGGATTCACCTTAAACCCTTCTATTAAGATTTTTTAGTCTTAAATGTGTGTAAATTTGTAAATTCTATACAATTGCTTTTAGTCTGTTAGCATTAGTTTGTCATACAATAGAAAAACCATTGCAAGAGAAAGAGTATCTTTTGTATTTATAAGAATAATATTTACATATTACATTCCAAAAAGGGTCTTAGGCCCATAAACGTGAATATTTTGTATATAAGAAAAAGTAGGTTGCTTAATCAAAATATTCCTCTTCATCTTTGGAGCTGGAGGTGAAGACAGTAGCAGGAGGTATGGACATAAGCAAAGGAAATTCAACATTAGAAACAATAGGGGTGTGATGTGTGACCAAGTTCTGAAAACTTACGTACCATCCCAAGTCGACCATAAGCTCTATTATCATGAACCACATAAGGAAATGGCAAGAACTGGTAGACCTCTCCCAATGTCTATTTATGTTGGTAGTGTGAAATCCTCCAAGAAAAGGCAACCATGGAACCACTCCCCTAAGATCATTGTAAATCCTCAAGACCATAGCTATAGGAATTCCAAGGCCTATGACAGAGGAGTGAACAACTTCATCCGAACCACCCAACAAGTGTTTCAGAAACACTTCCCTGACTAGGAAAATTATTTTCCCTTTTTGCTCACCTAGGTCCAGCAAGGAGGCCACAAACCAGGAAGTAATGTGAGAATTTACCTTATACATGTCCTCCCCAGTAATGAAATCATCCCCAAGAACCCATTTAATCATAGTTATTCCTAGGGCATGCTTCAACTTAGTCACACGCATCAACCGATTATCTGTGATCTCCCCGAGAAAAGCTAGTTGTGGCCTCGAGCTAACTAGCCTAATAGGAGTATCTAACAACATTTTAATTAAGAAAGAAGGAAAACAATGAGAGAATATTAACCGAGTAAGCACTATTCCCAAAAGCTAGCTTTGTATTTTTTCGTTTAAGAGCTCATATTGATTTATAGGCCAAGTTAGAAATTCCAGTTGGAAAAGATACAAAGATATTTCTAGAATCAAATCTATTAAAATATTTTAAACACCAAAGGGTTGAGTACGGATCCAGGGTGGCCCAAAAACCTTGAACTGGTGGTGGTGTTCTTAATCAAGGGGAGTTGTCTAAACACGTGTCATGTGTCTTTTATTAAATAATTGAATCTGCAAAGAAATCAAACAATAAATAATTTATGTCAGTTGAAGAGGCTCAAAAGAAGATGAAAAGTTGTGATGAGCATCGTATCTTCATTTTGCAGCTCTTCTTTCTAAAAATCAGCTTCCTAAGAAGAGAAAGTTATCAAGTACCACTATGAGGTGGCATTCTTGCATCAGCTATGTATTAATTTCGCACATCAATCTTTGATATCGACATGCCCCAAGATGTGTTTCTCTACTGTGTGGTTAATCTAAAGTTATCCCTTGGTTAAGATATTTTGTTTCAAATTAAGCTAAGTTGTGAGGTTGGCAAAGAAGCTGCAAGCAGACAAAAGAGAAGAAGCTGAATTAAAGAAAAGTTGTCTAGGGTATTTCTAGCATGACGTTTGAAAGAATTCCTATAGAAGAAGGCCCTTCCACTGGTCCAACTATTATGGATGTTTTCAGGTCTGTATCGTTCTCCTATACATGAATGTCATAGAAGCCGACCTATCCGCATAGAAAAATAGTCTCAGTAAATTCGAAAACAACAGACATGAACATTTCCTTGGTAAATGATGAATTAGATAATGTGTATGAACCAGATTTACAAGGAAACCCAAAGTCATTGTGTGAAGGTGCTCGTGCAAGGATGCAAGAGAAAGTGAAGAAGAGGAACTTAGAGACCCCGGTTTACCATTTATAGAATTGTGGCCTTCCCCAATACATGGTGCTTTTTGTCCATTTCTGACCTGAGTTGCTACATACAAGTGTTATGAATTTTCATGTTGATATTAGGATAATTCAAGGCAAAACCCGGTAGGTCATTATAAATGAGGCTAGCATAAATGAGATGTTATGTGTCTTGGCGCCAAGTGCAAATGTTGATAAATTCAAAAAAACGAAAATGGGAGAATATTGGGTTTCTAGAAACAACAACCTTAGATTTTTCAATGAGGAGTTAAGGGAGATGGAAAAAGAATTGCCCATTTTCCCTTTGAACATCAAAGATTTCCAACAAGACCCGAGGGATGTTTTCTCCATGCTCACTTTTGTTTTTGGTCTTGATTCCATCACATATGTGCACGAATTTCAGATTGCTTTGGCCTTCAAGGTAAGGAAACAGAAGACTCCTCCCTTTTGTCTCGACTTTGCAGGTGTCATTCAAAAGGGCATGCTGAAACAACCTAGAAACTATGAATCTCAAGGAAAATTTAGGTATCTCTCTATCATAGCACCTTTTCCTTCATCAAAACCCAAATTTCTTTAGTCGCTAGATGCCCTTGTCTGTTTATGATGACCAAAGACGGAGAAAACCCGTGTCTTCCTGGACCCATATTTTATCCACCACCCATGATTATTATACTTTATGTGATTGTTTCTTGACCCCTATTCTGGAGGATTTGAGCTAAGAGAAGCTCTGCACTCACTTCTCCCAAAAATAGGTCGAGTGGATGTCTAAATAAAAAACCCTACGTGACTTGTTCCTGGGGTCAAATTTTTGGTTGATTAGAGTTCATGGTTTTGATGAGCAACTCTTCTGATTGCCACTTGCCCTTCAGATAGAGTCCTTGCTTTAGAACTATTTAGACAAATCTCCACTGTCAACAAAGCATATGGGTCAGGAAAGCATCAGACCATTTTATATGACGTCTCCAAATCTTTAGGTACCATCACCCTGTCAAGATGCAATGATAATGTTGATTTCATTCTGACCACCAAATTAGCACACCTAGGCCTGGTCATCTTTTAGGATGAATGGAATTACGATCCAGATGACTACTTGCTAGATTGCAAGATTCGAGTTACACACATTTCCTATCCTTACTGGGAAGAGCGACGCAATCCATTAGTAGACACTCCAAAAATCCATATTGACCCCTCTCATGTTACTATGTCTCACTTGGTGAGACCCAGATGGTTATCCTTCTATGATATTTTCGAGTGGATGAACCCTACCAAGAAAATAAATGCATCCCTAAGGAGAAAGGTAAAGCAAAGTGGGTGGTGGGAAGATAAAATTGCAGACTTCTGGACATTACATCAAGAAATAAAAGACTTTTCCCCTAAGTTCTAGGCCAACCACCTTGACGATACTTTCAATGACATCTAGAATCATGAGCATATTGACTCTAAAGAAGAGGAGGAGGAACAACAGTCCATTCGAGAGCTCCAGGAGGATAAAGGAAAGAAGATAGCATCAGAGACTGATGTAGTCCCTGGACGCAAGGGTGAATTATTGGTAGTCTGTCGTCCCCATACTCATGCACCCAAGAGGAAGCCTCAAGATGTGGAAACTCCACAACAAACTCCCAGAGTGGATAATCTAGTGTCAGAGAAAAGACAAAAAACAAGCGATACTCGAGAGGCATCTCTAACTCTACATGATCAAGTGGGAACTTGCCCGACCACGACGGAAGCTCAAGTATGTTTTACTCCCCCTCTTCTCTCCTCTTAGTCTTTAATCATGTTTAACCCCATGCCAATATTGTTTCTTCAATTAAATTACCTCCTTTGCAAGCCCCTATTACTGTATCAGCCACTTTTCAAACTCCTTCGTTGACTCTGGTTACAAGTGTATCCTTCACATCTCCCAGGATAGTTCCTACATTTTTCCTCCCAATTAATTCCCCTGCCTTTGTGGATGTAGCTTCCCCTGCTATACCTACTCAAACTCTACAGTCAAGGCCAACACCCTCCATGTCGCTCCACAACATCCCTCCTTTTTCGCCCTCAGTGCTTAACCTTCCAAGTCAAGCCCAGAACGGATCCTTGGTAGTCCCTATTCCTTTCACCCTGCCTCCCAGATATCCCATTGTGGCAGAATACATCCCGTCCTCAGCTGATTTCAATAACCAAGTAGATGCTACTCGGATGGCCCAGGCAAAGTGTGTGCAAAAGAGAAGGGACAAGGATTCTCTTAGGCCCGTTGAGTCCCATTTCAAAACTATTTATGATGAATCCCATAGGTCTATCATGTTCACCGCCAAGATGTCATTTACAACCAAGCTAGAAGGTCAGATGATACCTAAGGACTACACCATTCATGTAGTAGGCATTAATCTAAGTCAGGCTTTGGCCCAGGACAAAGTGGAATTTGTGGAGTAGACACAAAAAATGATATCTACAGATTTCTTGAAGGCTTCCCTTCATCTAGAAAAGAGGGAATCTAAGCTAAAAAATATTAAATCAACCCTTGACCTCTTGATGACCAAGGAAAAAGAAAAATATTTGGAAATCTCTAAGATGTCCAAGGAGATTGCTAAGTTAACAAAGGAATTGCAGGAAAAGACTCAATCTTTCCCGACAAGACCAAGAAGAAAAAACTAAACTACAAGAGCAACTGGATGGCTTAATAGCTCAACTTGAAGTTGCTAGGAAGGAAAAGGAGAGTTTAGTTAATGATGTTCAGAATCAGGAACAAGATATTTCCCTACTCAAAAGCAATCTCACCAACATGTCAAGCCTGCAAGAGGATCTTGCCCAGGTCATAAGCGATAGAAACATTTTTTGGGCTGAACTCAGTAAACATGAAGTGATGTTGGCCGAAGAGAAGCACACCAAGAAGATTTTGGATGACCATTTGCTGGATCAAATGACCAAACTTTCAAGGGTACACCAAGAATACTCCACCTCTTCTACTGCACAGGTTCAACTGCAACAAGATCTGATCTACAAGCAGTCACAATTTGACAAAGAACTCCATGAGCCCTAAATGACATTGGAAAAGGAGAAAGAAACTAATTCAGATGCGGAGAGATCTTTTCAAGAAATCATTGTTGATCTTCGACAGCAAAAGAAGAGCCTAGATGCGAGAGTTGAAAGATTGGTTATTGAAGTAGCATCAAAAGACGCCCAAATCAGTTTGCTCCAGACTTCCAATGAGGCAGCCGCCCTTAGGATCAATTTACTCCCCATTGTTCAACAATTGCACTTTTCGTATTGGGAGAAAATTAGAAATATTATCACTTCACTCTGACCGGCTTTGAAATTATTAGTAAATGCACAATGTTTGAGTTCGGAGGTCGATGTGGCAGTTGAGAAAACCTTGCGGAATATCACACCCAGTATACCTGAAGCAAAGTCTCTCCTCGAAAAGTTGTGTACCTCATCGGATGATTTATTAGTTGCTACTAGAGTAGCAGACCGAAGAGTTGTAGCTTAAAGAGCTTACACATTTATAAGTTGTAATAGAGTGGTTACTCACACTAGAGACTATCTGGGTGTGTTGACATTCATTGCTTCCCAGCTCAAGAGGCAATTTGAATATTTTGTGCAGATCGGTCTTCCATCTCCTTTCTTTGCAGATGGGTCTACAAAAATGGAGGAACAAATGTTTGTTTGTGGAATTAAAGTTTTCAAGGTTTGTAAATTTGCAAGCAAATAGCCCTATTAAGTTGCCAAGAAATGTTAATGAGTCTTACTCATTTCCATGGACCCCATTCTACTTTTTCCTTTCGTGGTCCCCCCCATTTTTAAAAATAAAATGCCTTGTTCTGCTTCGCCACATGGCACTCTTTTTAGGCATTTTAAGGAGGCCTCTCTTCCTTCCACAGTCGGGTCCCACCATTCAAACATGTGTCACTCTTGAGCTTTCATATGCGCCCCCCAGGCCCATTCATCATTAGTTGGAGATCGCTACATGGCACCTTGTCTGGGCATCTTCTTTTGGGCGAATAAAGGTGATTTGGGGAAGCCCATCAGCGAATAAAGGTTTAAGAATGGTACAAACAAAACTCCACATCTTCTTCATGACCTTTTTTCAAGCGATGGTGGTTATAGACCATCATGACACATCGTGGAGTTTGTTTTGCAAAGGAAAACAAAAAGTTGCATGTGGAGGTTGGTGCCTAGAGAGCAGTGCCCTGTTAATAGGGCTATATATTTGGGGTCCTTTTATTGTTAGAGGGGTTCACAATCATAAAAGATAGGGTAGAGTTTTATTTTGTTCAGACTTTAGCATTTGGCTTGTATTTGGTTAACAGGTTGTGCTAGTTATTCGTCCTTTCTGCAAACTCTTTATTTTCCATTATGCTTTATGTCAATATGAACATATTGAGATTTTACATCTATGTTAAGCTTTTATCATTCCGAATATAAATTCTTTGAAATGAATCATGTTTTGAAACTCATAATTATATTCAGGATGTATTATGTTGTTTTGTGAATCAAAAGTGAATACATGTTTACGAAAAATGTTTAGCCTTTGAATTATGCATATAGATGTGTGATTTACTGTGCTACAAAGTTATATCTAAAACAATGGCATATCACCTTTCATTTTAATGCTTGTTTTCTCCCTTTTCCCCTTTTCCTATTACTATTGAAGAGTTGGCTTCTAAAATCCTGGAGGTCGTTCATTGAGGCGCAATAAGTCCCTCACTCAATGAACTTCCGATAAGGTTGTTTCCTTTAAAATAAATTTTAGGGATCAAAAAGAACCTTGGAGGATAAGAGCTAAATACACAAGAAATGCATGGAAATATTTTTTCATTACAACAATAAATATATAAATATTCACCCAACAGTCAACATCATAACATCATCTTCATCATATTCATCCACAAAATATAACATGAATATCATTAATTATATCAACAAGCATTTAAATATTTTTAATAGAGCAAAGTAACATAAACATAATTTACTACTCTTACTTCAACCAATCAGGTTAACCTCACTTGTTAAATTCAAATTATTAATCATTCAACATCCATATCAAAATTTTGTTGTTAGTTGTTGTTAATGTTGTTATAGTGTTGTTTTTGCACTGTGGTCTTGCTAATAGTTTTGCTATATGAAGGGTCAGTTCCCTAGTTCTCACTGCCTTTTTAATCAAAAACATCTCACATAATGCAATTTTGAATCACTACATTAGTCCATCATAATAATCAAAGGCATAATAGATTATCACACATCTCAATGCAACTGCATAATCACAAATCGTTATAAGGCAAACTAACACATCACGGGTATAGAACAATCACATAACACATATATCAAACAAGGCATAAGATAGGCACTAAAGGCCATACATGACAATCAAATGAAGCATCCATAATAAGATAAAAGCACCACATAATTATTTACATCCAAAATGAAAATGGCACAACTATAGGCACATAGCCAAATCCACATTGAGAAGAAATAATTCAAAAAAGAAAACCGAATGAGCATTACATCCTCCCTCCCTAGGACTAGGCTTACTCTTAGAATCCTACAAATTAGGAGAAATGTACCTTTAGTGCACAATCTAACAATTACATCAAACATTCAAAAATGACCATTTGACTGACCCACAAGTATAGGCCATGTCACACAACTCTCTCATCATCACCAAATCAAATGATAGCTTGACTGATGGGGAGGGGTCCTCAAAGAGAGTATGTGCTTACTCAATAGTAAGTTGAGTGATGTGTTAGTTGTATCCCTTCACTCTACACTGATCTTTCAAAAAATCAAAACATTTAAACTCTCTAGGAGTTCTCCCAATCAAATTGTGCTCAATGACTACTCAGGCATGGTTGAGATTCACAAGGGTAAATCCAACCTCAAACTAACAAGCTTCTAACATATGCTTGCAGGGATTGTAGTAGGTGATCTTAAGGTCTTTCCATGCCAATCAGCTGGTTTTGCAATTGGTGTTCATTCATTTCTTCATCACTCCCTCTTTCTCCTATTTTCTAGGCCTAGTAGCCCTAGAGCCCCAATTAGCCCTACCTAACCGGTTTTTGTGGAATTACTCAAAAATACCTCAAAGACCCTAGAAAAATATTTTATGATCTGAGTACCCTTTTGGATGAACCTTTGGATTCATCAGATGGAAAATTCAGGTCTATCCATACAGGTACAAAACCTGAAATTGGTATTTTTGAAGGGTTTTGGGGCTTAGTTGTCTTCTTCAAAGGGTTTTATGTCTTCCCTGGTCTACCACACCTCCAACCTTCCACATAGGATCTTCCACACCTTACTTACTCATGCCAAACACTTGGAATCTTCAAAACTGGTCAACCCTGCAAGCACTTGCTAATTTTCAATCATTTTCCTAACCAGGCTATGACTGAGCTCGCCTAGGAAATGATGTCAAATGGCCTTTTAATGACTTCCAAACCAAAAAAAAACTTATACACATTGTAAAAAGGTTCCATGGCTTGATTCCCAATGGTTATGGAGAAAAACTCAAAGGACTTCAACCTGGAACCATGTTTGGGCTCTAAAACTCCTGCTCAAGCCGAGAGCAATGTAAAATCAAATACTCAATTCAAAACTACACTAGAAACTATCTCAAATACCTTTTGAGCACTATAATTACAAGTATAAAGAAATCATGAAAGAACAGTAATGAAATCAATCCATGAAGTACGGACTGCTGCTCAAAATTTGAGAAAATGCAAGGTAAAATATGGAAAAAGGTCTTCACAATGTATTCCAACTTGCTCAAGGCATTCACCAACTTGTTTACATTCATTCTCAGAGAATTTATATGCCATATATATCCTAACTAACTCTCCATTGGTTTCCTAACCACTGATGTGCTCAAACTTGCAAATAGTTGCTCAAAAGTTGTAAAATGTTGTCAAGCAACATTGACAACTTTTGCCAAAAAGTGTATTTTTGCATTTTATACATTGTCACTCATCCTAAACCTCCTAGAATGACTTACAAACACTAAAATGACATGTCTCAATGTCAAATGAGGATTTTCAAGACATTTGACACCAAAATGCTTACAATGGCTCATAAGCCAAAATTGAGTAAATACATGATCTAATTGACATTCATCCTCCAAATGCCTATCCAACATACAAGTGGACCTATGAGTAGTCCATTATTCAAAAACCTAAATCAAACTAAAGATTAACACACCAAAATCTAGAAAATGCACTCAAAATTAAGTGCTCCTGCGCCATTGACCTACCATGCGGTCCTACAAGGACCAACAACTCACTAACTCCGACAATCAACCATAACATGGTGTGAGGAACTGCATCTAGCCTCCTACTATATTGGAAACATCACAAAACTCAAACATATTTACCTCATCTTGAGGTAATGAAACATGAATATGTGGCCTTATTGATCTCTCCTGAGGCCAAGGCACAAAACTATAAGCTCTACAACCTAAAATAGGGAAAAATATTGTTCCACAAGATAGAAAAAATACCATCATGCTCATCTAGAGCTCACTTAAATCTAGAATAGGTCTCACTTAATCCACCATGATCTCACAAAAGTGGGGATTCCTTACAACATTCACTTCTTCTTTAAAAACTAAGACTATGAAAGGGTTATCAGAGGCACAAACATGAAGAAATTTACCTCTAACAACTAGGAGCACCCTCATAATAGAGGCTCAACAACCCCCAAATCTCCACAAGGATGGCCACATAGCTACCAACAAACAACATGACATAGGAGAAAGATAAGGTTCCTCTATTGTCAAATGCTCAATTATATCTAAACAAGGGTTACTCGACCCAATCTTGATCATGATTTCACAATCAATGAGGTAATGAACCTCTCACTAAGGTTAATGACCCACACTCGTGACTCCAACCAAGCTCAGGATGCCTAGTTCCACTTAACAGAACCACTTCCTCTTTTAGGCTTAGGTTAGGAACAACACAAACCACTAAGGAGAACTCCTTCAACTCCTGCCAACCTCCAACATGGAGTCTAGCTAAAAGCATACATATAAATATATATCATATATACATATAATCAATAGGTGTTGAAGCACTAACAAAGGGTACTTCCTGTCCCTAAATTATGTCAACCATACATGTAGCTAAGGGATTCACATCTAAAGTGATAGGTTTATTACCCATAAGCAACAAAATAACAAGACCAATGGTGCATTAAACACCTAAACAATCACACTAAGAGCATCAAGCATAGGGCAAAACACAACCTCAAGACCACACAAGCTTATACAAGGATGCAACAAACACAATGAAATAACCCATTTACACTTCATTTATAATCTATTACATGGAAAGGGATAATACAAGAATTACTACAAGCTCATTACAACAATCAAATGTGCACCTCATTAAAAATCCAACATAGGTATCCATGATTAATCAATATTACATAAGTCATGCATTCTCATTCACTAAGGACATAGAATTTGCAATTCATTATAATTTTCAGTAATGCAATATTATGAAGTTCATATTTTTTCAATAGGTCATCTCTAATCCATTTCATATGTTTCTATAGCATCATAAATTATAACCAATACAACTTACACCTCATGTTTGTGCTCCTACTTTAGCATGTCCTATTTTCATTCCCCTAGGTCCATTTTGGTTCATTTTACTCCAACTTTGATGTCACTTGTAGACAACATTGTGTGGGCCCCATCCCAGAGGCTTTCCTCTCATCATTTCCCTTTTGTTGGTCCTGTTTTTAAAGGAATAGGGTGTGGAGCACCTTGGTCTTGGACCAGGGCACCCTAAAATGCCCTAGCCCCCCTTAAACAGGTCCCAATTTAAAAGGGGCAAACACTCCCCCTCCCCAATAGATTTTGGTCCCCGTGGCTATACTTGACCAGTGGAGATCGGCCTTATCAATAATTTACCTAGGGAACCCTATATAAAGACATTGTATCAATTTATTTTGACATCACTCATATGCCCCATCATTTGTGCATCTGTGAAGCATTCATCATTAAGCATTTTTAGAGATTCAAGGCTGCATTTCATCCTTCAAGCATTGTGGAGCAAAGTTGCATCAATATTCATGCAAGCATGTGTGTATGATTAGATTTTTTTATGTTCATGTGTTTGTCATGCCATTATATTAAACATTTGTGATTACATTCAAAGAGCATTGCATCATCATCAATAATTGCATATCTAAGGTATATTTCCTTAGTATTTACATTATTTCATTCAAGGTTAATTCCTAAATTGAGGTTTGACTTAAGGAAAACCCCCATCCACAACCCTATTTCCTTTCTTTCTGTTTGTAGGAAACAAGCTTAGGATTTATACTCCGAGATTTTGACAAATTTGACGGCAACGAACAAGTTTAGCTTTTGATGGAAGAAAATTTAGAGGACCAGGGTGAATCTGTAATATCAGTCTCAAAAAATTAGGTTGAACTTCTGGGAATAGATTCTAAATATTTAATTTTACCTAGATCTTAGTTTGTGGCTCCATGAGATATTTGTAGTAGTTTGTTTTTGACAAATTATTTCAATCATTCATTCTTTTACCCTAACTTCACATTATCATCCAATCTTCAACTTGAAAGAGGGGGAAAACACATAACCAATGAATCTAACTAGAATTTAAGCCCTTTCCAAATTTGGATAGTGGCTAGATCTATTAAGTCCCATCCCTCTTTCAATGTAGTGGTCTTTAAGGAAAAATTAGTGGTCTTACTATTTTAATTGGTGGAACTCTAGTTTTTCCACCATTACAATTTGAAAAGGGTTTCAATCACATTTTATCATGGAAAACATCTTTTAATTATTCCATTGAACTACTACTCTAACTAATTAACAATAACATGTGGTACATTCTTTGTGATGTCCTCCCTTACAATACACACTACCAGAGGTTCGCAATGAACATGATAGAAAACAACACTTAACACAAAATAGGGCCAACAACGTCAATCATTCAAAATAGTCACCATAAGATTCGAAAAGATAAAATTAAAATGGGAATATCACAAATTCAATATTAAATTATATAAATGTGAGAGATTTCAACAATTAATATTGACAAGTGTCACAAAATATATAGATAGAGGAGCTTTTTGACTGATTCTAGGCATAAGAAAGTCCAAAAATTCAATGCTAGCATATGTACCACACATACACAATTCACCAATAACCAAAATGAATCATCAATCACATAACATATCCACTAAATGGAGTAACTAGTATTGACCACATCAAAGGGAGAATCTGCTACATGATACCCAATGATACAATATCTCAGATGTGTTAGAGAAAGTGCCTAGACACAAGAGATAATATAATCATTTTCATTTCATTACCTATCAATTTATATGAAAGAATATATATGCAATTATGATTTTCATTTACTTGTAGTCATTCCATATTTCAATGCAATACAATGTGATTCCTTTCTTAGGTAAGAAAACATATGTAATTCATTTCTTTATAGAAGAAGGCATATGGAGGAGAAGATATAACACTATATTCATAAGACAATACATTAACACATGGCTCAACTTCACTTACAAAGTCATATTCACAAGGTTCCATTATACAGGACCCACCTTACTCACATATTCATGACAAAGGCCACTCCAAGGTATGTTATGATTCCATTACAAGGACACTTTACTCAATTGCACTATTATGGTCACAATAAACACATCATCATCACAAGGCTTGATGAAGGTACATGCTTATCATGACACAAGATACTTGCACCTCACATAAATGGTGACCAACACTTGTTCACATGGATAATACCCTCATGGGGCATGCATACACTCACACCACACCCACCATCACTACAAAGATATACCAAAATCCACATGTTCACAAGAACAACTCAACGAAAGTGCTTTCTATAGTAACACTAGGGTTTTACAGTACAAATTTTACATTAGCATTATTGTTATTCATTAAAAGATCAAGGTACACACAAGTACAGGGCCAAAAATACCAATTTCCCCTTAAGACTCCTCATGGTACACCCAAACAAGATGGAAATGTTACAATATCAAGGTCATACTATAAGAGGTGCATGATACAGATGAATCTATGAACTTCCCAATGCTACTAAACTATTCAATCACATCTAAATGCAATATCACACCAATTGGTATGTAAAGCTCAATCAAGATTCAATCATAAGCATCTGAATCAAGTCAACAAGGAATCAATCATGCCATCCCACTAGGATTGCAATAGAAACAAGGCCACTTAAGAGCCTCTAAACATCCATGAAAGAAAGGATCAATCATCAAGGAGATCTTCCTACAAGAATGAACTTCTTGACACACATAAGAGGTCAGATCAATCCCAAACAACAAGCACACATCGAGTATCATACTAGGTCAAACAAGGAAACACTACCACTGTCACCAAAAACATACATACACAAAGACCAATCGAAGGCCAAACAGAATCTCACTCTCATAGAGAAACGCATCAACAACCAATCCTTAGCTCACTCAAGGGGCTTCTTATACAAGGGTACATATCCATCCTTGACAGGTGCAGGATATCTAGGAGATACACTTGCTCCACCACATGCTACTTGGATCAGTTCATCATGAACTCTCAAAACTACCACACCAAGCTCCCAAGAAAGAAGCTAAATGATAACTCACAACACAAATACATGTGCAACCATACACCAACCACCTCAAATTCATGGGAAACATAATTAGAGATCCCAGTGTTGTAACATGGGCTTTAATATCATATGTAATGCCCCAATGTTGGGAAAATAGGTGTTGTACACCTTGCATAATAATATTTAATTGTAATATTTTATTTATTATGGATTTTACATGGACACGTAATATATTATTTTATTATTATTGTTGCACCTAGGAGCACCTAGATGGACGTGCAACATGTAGAGATTCCTTGGAGAATATTCTTGGAGACTACTTGATGAGTTGTTACAGTGTATATTATATTTTATTGTAAATATTATTATTGGAAAAATAAATCAAATAAAGTGCCCAATAGTAATTGAGGGTAGGTGGGGTTATTTACCACATGGTTTTGATGTAATGCCACTTGGTGGTTTTGTGGGAGCTTATGTCTATAAAATCAACCACAAGGGTAGTTGTTTGGGTTAGCCAGGTTAGCATTTGTGAAGGAAGGAAGAATGGCATGGGATGTGTGGTTACATGCTTGGTCACATGCAGTGCTTGTTGGATGGCTCGTTTCAAAGGTTTTCCATAGTTGTATTGTAATGGTTGCATTGATAATAATACATGGTGGATGATGCTTTTGGAGGCTGGGTTTTTCCCCCATGAGGGTTTTCCTAGGGTATATCTTGTGTCACATTTTCATGAGTATGTTGTCTATTCTTTGCATGTAGATTATATGTGTTGATTTGATTAAAACCTAAATTGGGTTATGTGGAAATTGTCATAAAGTTGGTTGTAAGTTTCCTTCCAAGTGGTATTAGAGTTATGGTTTTATGGTGTTATAATCCTAGGTGTTGAATTCATGAATGCATGAAAAGAATGTTAAGGCAAGGAAAGATATAAGGGTTTTGCAGGTTGTTTACTGGAGATTTAGGGTTGGCAAAATGTCGGGTCAAATGGGTTTCCTTGGTTGTGATTTTATATGAGAGTTTTGGGGGTGAGTTTTCACAAATGGCCCTGTGGGACAAAACGGATCTCATGGATGGATTCAAGTTGGCTGAGAGACGAAAAATAATATATCATTAGACTTATTTTGGTCGCATTTAAAAATGCAAAAATTTTGGATGTCACACTCTAACGACCGTCAATTTTTTACCAGTCCGTAGAAAAATAAAAAATAAAAAATAAAAAACCCATCAAAATAAATTTTTATCCTACAAAATGAAAAGTTAAAAAAAAAATACAAAATGGCGAAGGGGGTTTGAAAAGTTATTTGAAAATTAAAAATATATATATATTGGTGGGGGGCGGGCCACCACCCCCATCCCCCACGGGTTCGCAAGTACTGGCAGTACTTGCAGAACCACGGGTCTGTAGACCTATCGGCCCCCTCCCATGGACCACCCACTTTGGTGGGAAATATAAACCAAACAAACAATAAAAATATATTTCCACCAATGTTTTTAAAAACAAAAAAAATTAAATGTTAATATTTATTTTTATAAAGTTTTTTGCATAAACTTTGTAATGAAAAATGCTTGCCGGTTAGAATTTAATATGTCATTGTTTGTTATATGCCATGGTTTATATGAATGGTGGGTGGGCCCAGCTAGTGGTTCCCACCCAAGATTATTTAAAAAATGAGATATTATTCATTGGCATATTGGAGAAAAAGTTGAGAAATATTTTTTATGGCATATTGGTGAATTTTTGGAGTCCAGGCTTGCATTTTTAGCCTAATAGGTTGTTTTTCTTCGACGGAGCATAACTCGGGCGTATGGTGTCAGTTTTTTGACTTCTTATAGTCGTTGGAAAGGTGATTCAGTGTAATTAATTGTGATATAATTAGTTGTTCTAGGTTTTGTTGTTTGGAAATTGAAATGTCAGCTGGAATTCAGAGTTATCTTTATGACTTTGAGAGGTCATAATTTGAGCATATGAAGTTGAATTTTGGACTTTGAATAGTCGATGGAAAGATCTTGGAGAGAAATAAACTTTGGTCTAGATTTGGAACAGGTTTGACATGTTTTATTTGCTGATATTTTGATTTGAGTGTTTTATTTCTTTTGACTATGTTGACATTATGAGTTTATGACGTTACATATTGGAGATTTGGATTTGATGTCATTGTACACTCAGTGTTGTATCTTGATTTCTCTCATGTTGACATGGTTATTAGTTTGGTTTAATTATGTATGTTGCATTGTTGGGTCTACAAGTTGTGCAGTGTTGTAGGTGGTCTATACTTATAGGATTGCACTTATGGCTTAGATATGGGTTGTCTATGCCCACATACTTTTCAATGTTGATACATATTTAGATTGGTGGCTTGGTTTAGTCACATGGTTTGTTGATTTTGTTGTCATGTTGAAGAGGAGAGATATTACTAGGTACAAACATGGTGGACGACCTATGGTGTTGACTATGTGATGCTGACAAGTTGGACACATTGGGAGTTAGATGTTTGTTTCATGGAGGTGATCATGATGCCATGTTTGTTCCTTATGTTTAGGGGCTTTGGAACGACATGATTGGATTTGCAGGTGTTTTTATCGATGGTGATTTGATTTGGATTCCTGATTGGCTATGGCGGTGTATCTTCTTGTTTGAGAATAATGGTTACTTTGACTTTTGGGAGCTCATGATGTCGACTTTGAGTTCTTTGATTGTTAGATGAATTTGGTTGATTCTCATGTTAGAAGATGGTTTTATCATGATGTCATGGATAGTTTGATTACACTTTCAATGAGAGCTTTTGAAAGTGATGATGTAGCGGTGTAGGATTGGTTCTTGATTGTTTGTTGGTAGTTTTGCATCTTCTTGGCTTGGAGTTCATGGTTTACTTGATGTTATTGACATTTCAGTTGTATGTGTTTAGATCTAGATGAGCTTCATTTAGGAGATGGTTATCATGATGCTATGAAGATCTTGGTATCACATTTCAGTGGGAGCTTATGTAAGTGATGTGTATTCATCATTGGATGGTGGATGATCTTCTTAGTGTGTAGATATTTGGAGTATGCCTTAGATCCTGTTGTTGCAAAAGGGTCTTTCACATTTGCGGGTACACTTGTAGGAGATGGTGATCTTCATGATATTTGAGGATGTTGACATCTTAGAGGACTCAAGGAGTCCTTGGTTGAGGTGTGGTTTTATGTTTTCATTTGACATATTATCCTTGTTTGATAGGATGGTTGATATTATGTCATGATACATGCTTGATTGCATGCTTAGAGTTTTGGCATGATATGGTACATTTATTTGATATGTTCATATGGAGCATGTTGTCTCTTTGGAGGAGATGATTAGATCATGTTGTTATGTTTATGTTCCTGATTCTGCAGTTGGAGCTTTGACATTGATCTTGGTGGTTCTCTTTGTATTGGGTACATGATCATTTGCTTGATTACTTCATGATGGCACTATGTTGCATTTGGGTTTGGCATGGATTGATTGGTTGTAGGTACTCATGGATACATGGAGACATAGGTGGTGCTGATATTCTCTTGTGATTAGAGACATGTGTTGAGATGGTTGATGATTTCAATAGGAAGTCCAGGGAGCATTCACCTAGTATGGACTTGAGAGGAGATTGTTCTTAGATGATTCGTGATGACTTGGATGCCTTGGAGGATCATTCTCATTCCCCATTCTTGGTCTACTCAATAATTTACTACTTGAGAGGTATTGCCCATTGTTCCTTGTAGGTGCATTATGTTTATGCTTATCTTTCATAGATATGGATCTTGAGCTCTGGATACATGGTTAGTTTTGGAGGATTCAGTTTGAGAGATGTTTGGCATTGGTTATCTCCTTGTGCATTTGAGTTATTATGATGGCATTCATTGATTATAAAGTTTGGGAGATATTTTATTGGGCATGTTCCCTTGAGATTGGGAAAAAATATTAGTTTGATCTTCTTGGTAATGAGAGGCTTTCATCCATATTGATTACATGATAAATGTGCTTGTTTGGTCCAAGGGACTAAATGGTTCTGGGTGTTGTGATTCTTTGCGTTTGAGGTTTTATGGAGGAGATCATACTTGACACAGTTGGCATTTTAGAGGTGTATGTGTAGAAGGACATGCTACAAGTTTTGATTTGCATTATTTCTCTCTTTGGTCTTGGTTATCTTCCTGGATGTTTGGTTTCACATTACATTGGATTTGAGGTTGCTTGGAGCTATGTGTTCACTGGTTTTTTGTTCATGTGTTTTCATGTGGGAGATGACATGGAGGTTCCTTTATCTTTTTTCTTTTGTTGGTTGTGGAGAACATGGGAGAGTGTTGGAGACTTGTGGTGAGAGTTTTACTTGTAGGTTATTGGTTTAAAGGTTATTCATATTGTTGTGGATGTTCCTTGATACTACATGGCTATGGTTACACTTTCTATGAGATGTTTTTAGTGGACTCATTTTAGTTTTGACATTACCTATGCAGTGGGAGTTTATAGGTGTGTATGTGACAGGTATTGCACTTGGAGCTTATGGTTGCATGTTACAAGTTTTATATGTCATTGAGATGGTATTCTTTTGATCTGTATACCTTGGAGGTATGGATAGTTGGATGTGCTATCCCTTGTTGTGTGTGCTATTTGAACTATGGCTATGGGTTTTTTGACAGCTACCGTTGCATTGGTTACCTTTGGACTGGGTGTTTGTGTTTGGATATTAGTTTAGATAGGACTTATCATTTGTTGTGACAGGTTGTGTGGCTTTCTCTTTAGATGGCCTTTTCATGTCTAGTGGCAGTGGCATGGTGAAGGGTGGGAGCATTCATGTATGAGATGGTGATCACTTTGTTTCTTGTTACAGGTATCTTGATGGAGCATGTGGAACACTTTGATTCCATGATGGTATATGTGTTAGGAGGGATTGTTCCCTTATTCATGATATGGTTGATTGCCCCTTATGAAATGTATACAAGTGGGAGAATGTTGGGAAAATAGGTGTTGTACACTTTGCATAATAATGTATAATTGTAATATTTTATTTATTATGGATTTCCAATGGACACGCAATGTATTATTTTATTATTATTGTTGCACCTAGGAGCGCCTAGATGGACATGCAACATGTAGAGATTCCTTGGGGAATATTCTTTGAGACTACTTGATGAATTGTTACATTGTATATTATGTTTTATTGTAAATATTATTATTGGGGAAATAAATCAAATAAAGTACCCGATAGTAATTGAGGGTAGGTGGGGTTATTTATCACATGGTTTTGTAAACACATGGTTTTGATGTAATACCACTTGGTGGTTTTGTGGGAGCTTATGTCTATAAAAGCAACCACAATGGTGGTTGTTTGGGTTAGCCAAGTTAGCATATGTGAAGTAAGGAAGCATGGCATGGGATGGGTAGTTACATGTTTGGTCACATGCAGTGCTTTTTGGATGGCTTATTTCGAAGGCTTTCCATAGTTGTATTCTAATGGTTGCATTGTTGATAATACATGGTGGATGATGCTTTTGGAGGCTGGGTTTTTCCCTCATGAGGGTTTTCCTAGGCTATATCTTGTGTCACATTTTCATGGGTATGTTGTCTATTCTTTTCATGTGGATTCTATGTGTTGATTTGATTAAAATATAAATTGGGTTATGTGGAAATTGTCATAAAGTTGGTTGTAAGTTTCCTTACACCACCAAGGAACCCTCGATGATAAGAGCTAGATACAAAAGAAATGCATGGAAATATTTTTCATTGCAATAATAATAATATAATTATTCCCCAAATGATCAACATCGTATCATCACCTTCATTATATCCATCCACTAAATCTAAAATGAATATCATCAATTATATCAATAAGCATTTAAATATTTTTAATAGAATAAAGTAACATAAACACAATTTACTACTCTTAGTTCAACCAATCAGATTAACCTCACTTATTACATTCCAATCATTCATCAATCAACATCTATATCAACATCTCACATAAGTTAGTTTTGAATCACCACATCAGTCCATCATAATCATTAAAGGAATAATAGCTTATCACATATCTCAATGCAATGTTGAATAATCACAAATCACCATAAGGCAAATATTCAATAATTGCTTTTGGATTCTATTGTGTATGCCAATTTTTATCATCAACATTTTGAATCACACTTCGTGTTTCATCATCAGGATGAAACAAGAATACTAAGGAGATGAAAGAAAGTGAGTTGTAGACCTGACAAAGAATAAAAAGGGGTTTAGGGTAAGAAGGGGCACACGGAATGAGGAAAAATTAAATAAAATATGACCCAAAATAATACAAGAAAAGAAAAAGTAAAGAAAATAAAAAAACACCTAATTGCTAAAAGGAAATAAATAGAAATGAAGAAGTATTCTTTCATCTCCTTGGTATTCTTGTTTCATCCTAATGATGAATCATAGAGTGTTATTCAAAATGTTGATGATAAAAATTGGCATACACAATCAAAACTGGAAGCAATTATCGAATATTAGCATGGATTGTGGAAATATGATATCTCTAACCATAAGGAAAACCAACACATCACGAGTCTAGAACAATCACTAAACACATATATCAAACAAGGCACAAGGTAGGCACTAAAGGCCATACACGACAATCAAATGAAGCATCCTTAATAAGATTAAATTACCATAAAATGATTTACATACAAAATGTAGATGGCACAACCACAGGCACACAACCAAATCGCATCGAGAAGCAAGAATGCAAAAAAGTAAACCAAAGGGGCATTTGAGATTTTGGATAATATATCAGTGACTAAGTGGAAACCCCCCCCCAATCCTCCTAATTCGATGGAAATTTTTTTTGTTGAACTTTGAAAGCTCCCCCCAGAGTTTGAAGTCTTCAACAACAGTGCAAAAATCAATAGGAAAAAGATCAAATGGTTAGCCCCAAAACCCCATTGGTACAAACTGAACTTTGATGGGTCTGCCCAAAATGCCTGCCAAGTTGATGGTGGAGTCATCCGTGACCACTTGGGGAATACTGTTGTAGCTTACGTGGGCAACCTAAAGAACCATACTGTCACTCAGGTCAAGGGAATGGCTCTTCTATGGGGTCTGAGATTTGCCACATCTATTGGCATTAAACATCTAGAAATTAAAGGTGACTCGCAAATCATTGTGGAAGCGGTAGATCTACTATTGGGTGGAAAGTGGATTCCATTTTGGGGGATGCTAGGATGCTTTTGGCTAACCTTGATGGCTTCACCATCCGTCATATCTTCAGAGAAGGGAATGTTGTTGTAGACTCTATGGCGGTGGTGGGAAGGCTACATAACGACTTACGATGCTGGAGGAACCCCGATTTGCTGCCAATGATCACCAAGGAGATCTTGGAGATAGAAAAAACCAAGTCTAATGATGAACCCGTATAACTATCACCAGATGAAGAAAGCCAAATTTCAAATTTTGGATTTGGAGGGGAAACCCGCCCATCATGGGTTGGGTCTGCCACGTAGCTACGGATGGCCTTGTCATCACATACAAAAGGGGATTAATAATGACGATAGTACTGATATTAGGAATGGTAATAATGACGATAGTACTGATATTAGGAATGGTAATTTCCTAATTATAATCCAGACGAAGATTATTGGCGGCGATAAAGGTGACAGCTAGGATCGGCCAAATCACATTGGCTGGATTGAGGGTTCACACGAGTGTATGAAATCTACTTAGGCACAACTTGCAATAATCACATCGTTTATTGCGTGATTTTATCTCAGGATAGCTAAGTTTTTATCACGACTCTTCTTTTGCTCTGGTTCGGCTTTGTGTTTTTGATACCCTGTTTCTCTTCTGCCCTGCTAAGCTAGAAGAAACGACCATGGGGGGTGACAGGCTAAGACTAGAACTCGACAAAAATAACGATTTTAAAGCTAAGTCGGCAGTGTGGTTTGTCTGTTCTGAAGGAGGGATCGACAAATTTATGGAAAGAATGAAAGGGAATGATGAGAGATTGTCTAAGTAGTTCGTGGCTTCCTGGGAGGATAGAAGGGTTACCATGGGGGGTATCTCCTTCGAAATAAATGAAGAAGTGATTGCCCAAGAAATAGGTTTGTCTATGGAGGGGAGAAAATGGAAGAAACAAAGCCTCATTTTGGATACCACCAGCCTAAACCAATTTTTTTGTGAAGGAGAGAACTCGGTGAAGAGGGTGGGCGACTTCAACTGGGAGGAGCTTCTGCCACCGTGGGACGAGGTCTGTTATATCATTATGAAATACTTCACGCTGGAAGGAAGGTATGGAATATTTTACTATTACCACCTCCCTTTCCTTAACCACCTAAGAAACAAAGATCATATCTCCATTTCGTTTTTCCTGCTTCATTCGCTGGACTCAAATGTTAAGGATATTGCCAAGGCCAAGAAGACCAAGGCCTCATCCTTCGTCTCTACAACTTCCACCTGGCCCTTTGACCACCCCGCACAATCTTTGTCCAGAATGTGGCTGAAAACCGTCCCCTAGCTATTGTTACTAATAAACCTGATACAAGCCCTCCCTGGCTGCCTGAAATTGGCTCCTGCAGTAAGAAAAACAAAAAGCGCCCTCCTGAGGATGTTAGAACCCCTAAGAAAGTTAGAATCTAGGAGATTGATTTCGATGTGGAAATTATAGATGAGGCCAACATCCCCCACCATTCTGTGAGACTGGCCTCCAAACCCCCTGAAAAATCACTAAGAGACCCCTCCTCATCCCATGAAACTGGGAATTTCATCCCCTCTGAGACTGTGGCCCTATTTCAGTCTACCTCGGCCCCCCACTATGTTAGCTCCACCCATGCCTTTGAAAGCCCTAAAAATTCCATGAGTCTGGAGGCCGGCCCCAAATCCCAGATAAATTCTCCCTCTCCGACTCTTAGGTTCAAGAAGATGATGGTGGTGGAGGAAGTGAGCAGCATAAAGGAGGAAGAAGACAACAACCTGACGGAGTTGGGTAAGAAAGTGGAGGGTTTGTTTGATAATGTGCAGGAAATCACCAGCAGAATGGAGGCCATGAAAAACAAGCTGTAGGACGTCTCCAGGTTTGCTTTGAATGTGATGCATTGCTCGGCGACCACTATGTGTCTTCTGTAGGAAAGTTCTATCAAAGGCAAAAGAAAGGAAGACGATGCCTACAAGGCCCTTTTCAAATTCCTCACCAAGGAATGGGCTAGGAAGCTCCTCCCCAAGAGGAGCCATGGAAAAAAAAAATAGTTTGTTTCTATGTCTCGGACCTCCGATTTTTTGTTCGGCCCTAGTAGCCTCTTGGCTAATAGTTTTAATTTCTGTTTATATGTGAACTTATCTACCTGTTGCCCTGCGTGGCAAATGTTTAAAATATTTATTAAGACTTTTATATATCTGTTGAACTTACGTAGAATGATTATGGTTTTTGATAGAGGAAAGTGAGAGGGCTGTAATTTTGTTGATGCTCTGCTGACAGTTGGCTTGCCACTATTTCTTTGTTCTATTCCTGGGTTAGCCCCCTCGTTTTGATTGCTTTTAATATAAAAAACTTTTGTATTTAATAAATTCAATATTTTACTATTCTTAGCATCTATATTTTATTATCTAAACTAATTTATGTGTATATTACATGTACCAATTAATAAATCTAATTAACACATTTGAAAAAATATTTACTTGCCTTTATAATTCCTATAGTCAAAGCACTGCATACATTCATGCTTATGCAATAAAATATTTCTCTAATATTTTATTTGTAAATTGTGTGTTTTTAATTATATGTGGGATTACATATTTTTAGGATTTAAAATACAATATCAATGCAAGTTAAATAAATAATTCTTAAATAAAAAAATATTGTTTTACAAAATACAATTTTTTTCTTGAATGCTTTTGATTATTTATTATAAACTTTTATTAAGATTGCATCTTTAATTTTAGAACTACAATTTTACTATATTCTTTGAAAAAGATGGTGAGATTTTATCCATGATAAATTATACATGAATTTTTATTTATTATAATTTTTTATTGAGACATCTTTATTGTAGAAAAGTTTAATATAATGATTTAATAAAAATATTTTAAATTTTAAAACTATAATTTTACATTATTCTTTAAAAAAGATGATGAAATCTTATCCAAGACAAATTAAACATAAATTTTTATTTATAATGTTTTAATTAAAATTGCATTTTTATTGTTGAAGAGTTAAATATAATGATTTAATGAAATACATTTTAAAATTTAAAACTACAATTTTAGAATACTCTTTAAAAAATTTAGTGAGATCTTATCTAAAACAAATAATACTTAAACTTTATTAAAAAATATAAAAAATTAAAAAATAATAATAAAAAATTTAAAACTAAAAAATATTAAAACAAGAAGTTTTTATATAAAATTGACTACAAAATGGTATCTTTATAAGACTTGTTCAACAAACAACAACCCCTAAGAGACTGAAAATCTGGCCCACCTAACGAACAAAAAAATGCATGAAATTTAGACGTTTGAAATTGGAGGCACGAATGAGTTGATTAGTTCAACGTGTTAAAGGGTTTGAAAATAGAACACGCCGAGAACAAGAATATCCATATTAATTATGGACTCTTTTACTATTCGTTTTACATGAAGAAAATCATGGTGGTTTTGGGTTTTACTAAAGTTTGACATATTTTGTCTAAGTTTGATTTTTTAATTTTTGATTTATTTTTGTTTACATATATTTTTATTTAATTAATTTAATTTCTATTTTTTGTTATATTTATTTTAATATATTTTTATTATTTATTGATTTAGTTTTTCATATGTTATTTTTTAAAATTTTGTATTTTGTATTTTATGTTATTTTAATAGTATTTCGGGTGGTTTGTATATAAGGGTCTATAGATGATTTATAGCAATATGGTACTATTGCATATTCCTTACAGGATCTTAGAGGAGGCACTATGGGTCTACAAATGGCTTATAGCAATATGGGACTACTGTGCTACAAACAAGGCATACATACCTTACCCATGACATCATGGTTTGTTTATATATAATGGAGATATAAGTGAATAATCATTTACCATCACATGGTAATCAATATCAATCATTTTCTACCTTTCTTCATCCATTTGAGGGGAGCATGTATAAATAGGAGTTGTGCCCCCATATGAAAAGCGTCAAGAAAACAATTATACTACAAATGAATATTATTATAATTTAGACTAATAGATTTCGTATAAAGCAAGAAATAGAATATGAAATTGATTAATTTGGATCATACATTTGTGAAAGGCATTGAAAGAATTTTTTTTGCAGCAATTCTCACTGCTATTGTGCCATGCATATCAAGAGGAGTTCGAATTAATGTCACCATCTAGAAATATAATTTTTATTTTATTTTACCATAATTTACCTCATTATTTACAAACATAATTATTAAAGATTATTAAGAGTACCTTAGTGAAACTTGTATGACCACTCCCATTGACAAGTTGTAATGTTGGAGGTACAACATCCACTTATTCATCATCAAATATAAATTATAAGGTTACAATTCATATAAGAAAAAAATATTTATAAGTATTATATTTAATATTTATTTAATAAATACATACCTATGGAGTTCACATGGTCACGTAATTATGAGTTGAAGGGCCAATAGACATAAAATCAATACTTTAACCCCGCAATTTTATTTTATACTTGATTTATATTAATTTTCAATCATCATTGATGAATATAGTTAATCTTAGATTTCAAAAGGAAATATAATAAAATATATTTAACCTTAATCAAAATTTCATTTTCATCAATGTCAAATTTTATACCTAGTAGCTCATCTATGAACACTATATTATCCAATATGGATGTTTCTTTCTCTTGGCCTTGTGCAACATGAAAATCTTCAAACCAATAATTGTAGATAGACCTACAATTTTGGAAAAGGTGAGGTAGTTTATGAGACCTTTGAGCATCACCCTTGTCACCCTATGTAAAAGACCTACTATGTCATAACAAGGTCTTTGTCAAGGAGTTGATGAACTATATAATTTCTACCTCAACACTCTCTTTTACAATAGAAGGGATTGCGATTTGTTGAATGTCTTTCCTAACAAGGGGTCTTTGTGCATGGTCTTGGGAATGACACGAACTCTTTGTCCTATGTAGATCATGCCCCACCTCTACCTTGGAGGTCATGCATGTCAAAGTAGTTTAGGATCTCATCAAGGACAATATCAAAATAGAGTTTTTATAAAAAAAAATTTGGGGCTTAATTTTTGTTGTGCGAATAATGGTCAAAACTATCCACCACCTCACCCAAATTTTTTTTCTTAGCGTTGGAACCAATACATCAAATTAGATTTCAATATTTTCTTCTCTTTCATTTGTTGGTATGATAATTTTGTGAAATAAAACTATCATGCTTCCTCTGTCTCATAGAATCTATATGAGAGATGATAGATTAGAATGAGAAAGAAATGATTGTTTGATGAGAATTGGTTGTATTTATATTTTTCAACCTATTAACCAATGCTTATAGTTCTCTTTCGTGTTTTCAATTTAACCTATTAAGTTTTCTTATGTTTGAGGAGGGTGTTAAAGAATTGATGGAGGATTTTGCTGAGTGTTCAATTTTCTCTTCATTAGGTTTTTCATCAATTGATGATCTAGGTTTTAAAGGATTTTTAACATACAATAATCCAAAAAAAATATTACTCATTATATCATGCACTTTGGAAATACTCCATTTCTTATTTTTACATACATGTTTGTGAGTTCTACTTACTATAAGTTCTACATAAATGGAGGTTTTAAAGGATTTTTAACATAGGATAATCCAAAAGAAATCTTACTCATTATATCATACACTTTGGAAATACACTTTCTTATTTTTACATACATATTTGTGAGTTCTACATACTTTGAGGTACATGATCATTTTCATTTTCAAACACACTCGAAAGTACGAGAAAATTATAAGGGTGATATTTATATAACTATTTTCATTTTGAGAGAATAGCATGATACAATTATATGTCAAAAAATGATGCACTCTTACTAAAAGTTGGGCTCATTCCCTCAAGCCATACTATTTATTTACACGCATTCCCACTTCCCTTATCCATATCTTATTTATATCTAGATACACATTTCAACACATTACTAATTTTTTGTGCCCATTGTTGCACCAATCTCCATAAATTTATTATCCAAATTGATTTTAGTATCCTTTGGTCCTAGGTCAATCATGTAGGTATGTGGTTGATGCCACATGTGGGGATCTAACATTTAATTTTTTAAAATTCAAATTTAGATTTCAGTTATCATGCATCCTCTTCTTGCCTAGAGACAACCAAAGACACATTTGTGTAATATATTGCTATGTCCTTGCATTTAAAATTATAAAATTAATTTCATTTAGGATCATAAAAAATTAAGGAAAAATCATTTATACTTAAAGAAGAAGCATACTAGGAACACTTCCATTGTTTCATTAGTACAAATTAGAATATACCTATGCATTCTATGAGCATCTACATATTTGAAAATTGTTGTCCTTAAGCATTCACATGATTGCAAAGACAATGTTTTAAGGAGGTTGACTTAAGAGAATGTGTACTATAACAATTTAGCAACCCTATAAAAGTATTTTTAAATACTACTAGAGCATTCATAGATAATCAAAGAATACAACTGTATAGTCAACAAGTTCAATATCCATAAGTTATAGAACATAGTGATGGATGTGATAAAATGATGTGAACACATAGATTTGACCAATACAAAACATAGATCTATGGGACTCTCAAGATATTTTTATTTTTCAAGCATAGAGAATTTATTAGTAATTTCAAAATATTTATTTTAATAATATTATAGTTATTCTTTTTCAAACCTGGAGCTAAATACATTTTTTAGGACTTCACATTAAACTCGTGCATTCATTATTTAATATTTTACTATTCTTAACATCTATATTTTATAATCTAAACTAATTTGTATGTATATTACATATATTAATTAACAAATATACTTAAAACATTAAAGAAAAAATATTTATTTGCCTTTATAATAGTCAAAGCATTGTATACATTTATGCTTATGCAATTAAATATTTCTCTAGTATTTTATTTGTAAACTATGTGTTTTTTATTATACATGTGATTAGAGATTTTTAGGATTTAAAATATAGTATCTATGCAAGTTATATAAACGATCTTAATAAAATTAATATAAAATAGCTTTATGGAATACAATTTTTCTTTTTTAATTTTTTTATCATTTGTTATGAGTTTTTATTAAGATTACATCTTTATTGAGAATAGTTTAATATACCGATTTAATAAAAATGTTTTAAATTTTAGAACTACAATATTACAATATTCTTTAAAAAAGATGGTGAAATATTATCCAAGAAAAATTAATTATGAGTTTTTATTTATTAGAATTTTTTATTACGATTGCATCTTTATTGTAGAAGAGTTTAATATAATGATTTTAAATTTTAAAAATTACTATTTTATCATATTCTTTGAAAAAGATGGTGAAATCTTATCTAAAATATTAAAAATAATTTTTTTATATAAAACTAAGGCAACCTTTGAGTAGACTATAATTAACGACTTTTTAGTTTCTTTCAAACAAATTATGTGACTTGTTCAACAAACAATAACTCCTAAGAGGCTGAAAATCTGGTCCAACTAACAAACAAAAAAATGCACAAAATTTAGACGTTTACTAAATCTTGGGAAAACAAACATCAACTATTATTATTTTTGTTTTTGTAACGGCTACTTGAGCCCATCCATTTCCGTAGCTTTCACATAAATAAATTCAGAATTGACTAGTGCCAAATCGCGTAGGAAAAGGAGGTGTAAATGCAATCTTAACTTTCAACTACTAATAAATTTCGTGCCGGCAATTTCACCCAATGAAGCGTAAAAGATTGACCAAATCATGCCTTGCTTCTTAAAGAGAATTGAAAAGAAATAAAGGTTGTCAATTTGTAAAGTTATAAATGTTATAGGATTAGTCACAAGAGGGTGTGGGTCATGGTCAATGAGATTTTTCTTTCTAGTCATGGGAAGTCTTCCCTATTATGATTAGGTTTGCAATTTACCATGTCATTTAATTTTTTTAAAGGGATGTTTGTAATCAAACGAATAGTTAAATTTAGTTGATTAATCTTATTATTATCATTGTCAGGATAGATATCTGGGAAGTCGTAAGTGAATATGTATCTATTGAGAACATTTATGCCTTTACTGCTAAGTAGATTCATGAGATCCAAGCTAATTGTATTTAGTATGATTTCGATGCGTGTGGTCATGTTTGCGCTCTCAAGGAGGGGGAGGATCCTTGCTAGAGGGAGAAGGTGGCACACACAATAGTAGAGGGCACATTAACCCAATGTTCAATAGGCGTATGCATGCGAGCAACTCCTAAGGCAAATTTATTAGCTTGCCAAATTTGGTTGAATTTAGTCAACCTCGTGGCCAATCACCCTAAAGAAGCATGCACCCAGAAAAGAGTTTTAAGTCTAAAAGGCTTAAAATTCATGTATCAAAGTCTAACTTACTTAGGCCCATGGAAAAATCAAAATAGGTGTTTGAGTGTTTCCACGTGTCCACAAAAAGAACAAGGATTTGAATCACCTAGGTGGATCAAATGAGATCCAACGTGTTGACATTGGTATATAATACACTAAGAACATAATCAATATCAAGCTCCAAAGTTTTTGTCCAAATAATTTGAAATCTCTATTACCATAAATTGGTCATAAATTACAAACTATACCTATCATTAAGCTTTTGAATCATATGTAGATGCAAATAAGCCATGCATAGCCTTTATAGGGCTTGCAATTATAGAATTAAGTACTTGGATATCATTTCTGACCCTTCCACTAAGGTCTACTACATCTAAATCCAAATTTGTGTACCATTTCAATAAAAGTTGACTCAATAATAGTCTATAGAGACTAAAAAAATTAATTGGGAAGCCTAAATTTGATCTCGGCTTCAATCCAAGATAGTCATTATTAGTGGTTATACAAAGAGGTCTTAACTGAACAAATCCATCTACAAAAAAACTTGAGAGCCTAGTGCATTGACTAAATTTTGATCCTAGTAAAAGGAGACAACTAAAGAGAGTGTTGGCTAATAGAAATCCGAATTCTACATATGTTTCCATTTTTTGACAAATAAATTTATCTTTTGATTTGTTACAATGAAATCTACACATAGACAAAAGTGTAATTTAGTATTTTTTAAATTATTAGTTTCATATTCATAGTATTCATGTTTTGAGATGTGTTGATTTAGTATTTAATTAAAGTTATTTATACATAATGTCAACAAAGTCATCAAAGCCACCTATGTATATACCCAAATATACAAATCTCATCATATGTACATCACATATTCATCCATTTACACCTCTTGGATGCGATCAATATTGTGTTGACATGATTTCAAAGCCACTTTTCAGCCATTTTGAGTTGACCAGATTCAAGGAAGTTCATCATTTCCTATTAGCTTATATGCTAAATTACTTGATTTAAGGTCTAGGTCATCATATTTAGGGACATGTCCCCATGTCACTAATCATAAGGATCATAGAGAGTAATTGTAAGAGAATCAATTCACACACAATAAAAGAATTACATAGATATTGATGCTTGCATGTTAACATTCTCTAAGGATAAATTTGTCATTGTTCATCTTCTACATTGTGAGAAGTAATAACGTAGTAGTTGAATAAGTCATAAGAATCTTACAATTTTACACTTTCGTAGAATAAAATTATCTTCTCATTTTTGGTCTTGAGTTCCTTAATTGAAGCTATTACATCTTGGGTGGATACCTCCATAGCCATATGTTTCAAGGCATAAAGAGTTATGTACCAACTTCAACTTGGTATCAAATCTTGTGGGATTTCTTCTTTTTAGTATTTTTGAGAGTTCTGGGTTCTAAATGTTGGTTGACCTTGAAAACTTCAGTATCATCTTCTCTTACATCAAATGATGACCTTGATAATGAAATTGAAAAAAACACAAGATTTGGGAAGGCTTATTCTTTGTGGCTTTATAGTACATGTTTACTTTGGAGCACATTGGAGCTAAGCTCACCATTGAGTTTAGGGTGTTTGTTGGCATTAGGTTGTCATTGATGTCAATTGGTATGGCATGGTCATCGATGAGTAAGTAGTAGTGACTGGTATGGGTGAAGTAAGACATGATGATGTCAACCAATATGTGTGTAAGCAGACATAAAGGTACGTTACCGATACACATGAAATGCATCATCTACTGGCAAGCAGGACCATGTCATGCCCAAACTTTTGGGCAAAAACACAACAAGATTTTTTTTTTAAACAACACTAAAATACTAGACAATCTACGTACAAATGATGAGATAACTTTTTTTTTTTTTTGGCAAGGTGGCAATGCCACTTGATATATTTTATTAATAATAAATAATTTTTACAATATATTTAAAAACTAGTTCAAACTGAGCTCCCAGAGAAAAGAACCAGCAAGAAAAACTCTAGTCATTGCTCATCAACATGATTATAGAAGAGAAGTAGTGAACAATCCTCTAGCCGAAGCTAGTTACAAAATAGAGATCAACAAAGGAGCATGCAGGCTCTTTTACACATAGGAGCATGCAAGCTTGTTTTACAGAATAGGAGCATGCAAGCTTATTTACAAAATAAGTTCCTGGGATATCTTGAATGCCCTACAACAAAGAACTCCTACAATCAAAATTGACATGCCCCTGCACCAAAAAACAACTGCAACCAAAAAATATATATACTACAGAATGTAGAGAATTTACAAGAAACGCAAGGTTCCAAAACATGACTGACACCAACGACATGAGATTTGTGGTCCACCATTATAGACAAATGCCAAAGGAGAAGAGGTGAATGTGGAAATGCTAGAGAGAAATGAAGCCCAAAATTTTTATGTCGTAAATGAAAAGAAGGAGGAGATATATCATACAAAACTGATAAACCAAAAGAAACAGCGTACAAAGATAATCATGAAAACAACGCTACGTCAAACTTTAAATGACATATGAAGGATGGATTCCCAATGTGAAAATAAATATCTCCATATTTCACACTAGAAGAGAGTACCAAACACATGAACAACATCAATAACAACCAACTCATCATTAATGAATGCCAAGTGATAATCAAGTAAAGAAAAGTACCTCAAATCAAAACCAAATGGAATTATGAAAAGAAATACCTCACCAAGAGAAGAGAATATCAGCTCGTATAAACAAGCAATCATATAATAAGAAAGATTAAATCCTCAACTCTCTACGGGCTATAATTAATAGGTTTGGGAAGCTCATCAAATCACGCCCCAATCGAGAGGAATCAATAACAGTTTTGTCACAACCCATATTAGTGAGGCAATCAGCCAATGCATTACCTTCACAATAAACATGTGAGATGATGAGGTGCTCAAACTTATCAAGAAGAGTCCATATTTGTTCAAGAATATACCGGAAATGAAAATTAGAGACCACTTCCCTACATGAGAGCATAAAGTTCCTAATAGTAGACCCCTGTGGAGGATTAGAAATTGTGAAGATCCTAGCAAGGTTCTGGGAATCCAAATACTTAGCCTGCATAATTTGGCACCACAAAGATTGGGGCTTAGTATACATAGACCAAACTAGTTTGCCCTCAAAAGCCCTATTTCTTTTAGATAAGTCATGAATCGCAGCACCACCAACTTGCTTGGAAAGAGACATCTTGGTCAAAGAAATCAGTGGAATTTTTTAATCTTCTATCATGTTGTTTTTCCAAAGAAAAGATCGAATAATCTTTTCAATTTGGGAGATGACTGATCTGGGAGCTTGAAGAACTGAGATATAGTAATTGGGAATGGCAGATAGGATTGTTTTAATGAGAAGTATCCTACCTGAAAGAGACAACCACCTAGTCTTCCAAGCAAAAATACGAGATTTAAGTCTCTCAATAACCGAATTCCAAATAGAAGACTTAGTAGATCCCATAAAGAAAGGAATCCCCAAATAGGTAGAAGGAAGAGAGTCTACTGGGAAACCTAAGATATTCACAAGTCTATCAGCCACCAACTGAGGAGTATTAAAAATGAAGATCTTGGATTTATGGGGGCTAATTTGTTGGCCAGATCCAACAGTATAAGTATCCAGAATAAATTTAATATGAGTAGCCTCTTGGATAGAAGAAGACCCAAATAAAAGTGTATCATCAGCAAAAAGGTTATGAGTGATTGACATATCAGTGTTAGGAATTAATACCCCTTTCCAAAAGCCCAGATCCCTTTGCTTAATAACCAATCGACTAAAAGCTTCTGCCATAATGATAAATAAGAAAGGAGATAAAGGATCTCCTTGTCTAACACCGTGGGTTGAAGAAAAGTATCCAGAGGGAGCTCCATTAATGATAACAGAAAATGAAGTAGTAGATATACAACTCTTGATCCATTTACACCAGCTTTCAGAGAAACCAAATTTTCTCAAAACTTTGAGCAAAAAAGCCTAGCAAACTTTATCATAAGCCTTCATCATATCAAGTTTGACCACAAAAGCTGGGATATTGGACGTATTTATGGAATGTAAAGTTTCATGAGCAACAATTGCTCCCTCATGAGTTTCCTGACCCGGAACAAAACCTCCTTATTGAGGAGAGATGATATGAAGAAGGATAATTTTAAGTCTTAAATAAATAGCCTTGGTGAAGATTTTGTAAATAGAGTTGCACAAAGAAATGGGTCTAAATTCAGCAAAAGTTTAGGGATTCTTAAATTTCGGGATAAGGGCAATATAAGTGATGTTAAATTTTTTTAGGATATACCCACCCCTCCTAGACTCTTCCAAAGCCATTAATAAATCAAAACCAATAAAATCCCAACATTTCTGAAAGAACAAGATAGTAAACCCATCAGGACCTAGAGCTTTGTCAGGGGCCATGGAAAAAATAACAGAATGAAGCTCATCTAAAGAAAAAGGCCTCATAAGAAAGTCATTATCCTCATGGGAAACAAGGGAGGGGATAGAATCTAAAAGCAAATCCACATGATGATCCATGGAGGAAGAAGAAAAAGAAGGAGATAACAATTCCTTAAAAAAAGACACCCCCTCCTCTCTAATCTGCTGATCTGAATTAAAGACATAACCAAACTTAGAATCCTTAATACTAAAAATTGTAGAAGCAGCTCTTTTAAGCTTGGCTTCAACTTGAAAGAAGGCAGTATTCCTGTCACCTTCTTTAAGCCAAACCTCACGAGATTTTTGCTGCCAATAGATTTCAACCCGAGAGCAAAGGATCTCCCAGTAAGCTTGCAATTTCTTTTGAGCATCATTAGTGGAGGAATTAGTGACATGTCTAATAATCTCCTCATTAACAACCTTCAAATCATTGGCAACTGCCTCTTTTTCATGAAAAATATTCTTAAAGACCAATTTATTCAAAGCCATAATTTAAGATTTCACGAATTTCAGTTTGGAATAAAACTGGAACATCTTAGTCCCTTTGCAAAACGGAGCACTTATCCACCATTTCTTTAATAAAGAAAGAAAATGAGGATGAGTGAACCACTTTTTCTCAAACTTAAAAGAAGGTCTAACAGAGGGAACATGATCCAATTTATCAAAATTGACCAAGATTGGGAAATGGTTAGAATCTGAGGAGGTAAGAATCTCAGAAGAAAAGGAAAAGTTGCTCAAACATAGGTTTAGGGAACTAAGAAATCTGTCAAGGCGAGAGGAAATCTAGCATTTAGATCTCCTATTAGTCCAAGTGAAAGAACCATTAGAAGGGAAAATATCGAATAATGCACTATTTTGTACAAAGGAAGAAAAGTCATTAATAACCTTCTGAGTTGTAGGATTACCCCCTCTTTTTTCATTCAAGGAAAGGAGAGCATTAAAATCACCCCCAAGCACAATAAAAAAATCATCATATCATAAAAACAATTCAGATAAGGAATCCCATAAGTCGGTTTTATCTGAAGGAGAAGTTGGACCATAAATATTAAACAAAACAAAAGAGACTTCAAACCAGTCAACCTTTAACAACTGCCAATGAGAAGCAAAAGATAACATCTCAACTTTGACTGATTTGGGATTCCATAAAGTTATAAGACCACCAAAAGCACCCAAAGAAGGAACATGAACAGCTTTCCAAAGTGACCATTTGGAAATTATGTTATCAAAAGAATCCTGAGAAAGTTTAGACTCTTGCAATAAGATGATGTCCACTTTTGAAGAATCAAGAAATTTCTTGAATTTTGTCTACACTAAAGGATATCTCATGTGTTATTAAGAATGGGTTCCTAGAGAGAGCGGTAATCTATTTAATTTAATTAGGAGACTTAAATCTCATCTCAATCTCCTAAATTGTTTAAATAACAAAATTAGATTTTAATTTACTTAACCATAACAATGATTACCATTACTTTATTTATCCATTTAACCCTATAGAGTCATCACAACTCTATTAATTAATTAATTAATTTGCCCAAATAAATCTTTGATTTTTATTAAGAGTAATAATAATATCTAGCAATATTTTCAAATAACTTCAAAATTCATTGAGTTAACATTAACACAATTATTTGTAGTAATAATAATTAAACATGCAATAAATTGAAAACACCTCCACTAACCTTAAATAACTATATTTAGTTGACTAAGAAAAAATTAAATCTTCCAATAGATTACACATTAAATCAATTCTTATAAATGTAAATTTATCATATATAATTAAATTACCCCCTTAGGGGTTTAATTGACCATTAAAATTTAATATCTCCAAAGATAAATGTTAATAAAAATATTATATATATATATATATATATATATATATATATATATATATATATATATATATATATGTATGTATGTATATGTATGTATGTATGTATGTATGTACACACACACACACACACACACACACACACACACACATATATATATATATATCTATATGTGTATGTATATGTATAAAATCAATTAATCCTTTAATAAAGATTATAAATCCCCCCCCTCCCATACAATAATAAAATTTCTTTATTAATAATGGAGAAATTTTCTCCTCCAAAACTTATTTTAATTTCAAACCCCTTCAATATAATACTTCTTTAGATAAACACATGTGGGTTAACCCTATTTAGGTTTTCCCCATTTAATTTAACAACAATCTATCTATCCCCACTCTTCTTTCTTTTAAATTTTTTATAATCTTTATCTAACCCTAACCCTAAATCGGGTTAGGGTTTCCATGAGAAATGCATTTTAGATCTATTTCTATCTTTTGTCTAAAAACTCCTTATTTTAATTTTAATTTTTTTGGTCTCTTATGCTACAGGGTTTTCGGCCATGTAAGAGGAATGGTGAAGGCCAAAGAATGACGACCAAGGGGGAAGGAGGCGGCGACGGATAGGAGGAGTGGAGGCCAAGCCATCCACTATGGTTAGCCATAATGGCAGGCGAGCCATCCATTGTGGTTAACCCACAGTGGCGGCCGCACCTCCATGCGGCAACCCTTAAGGGGGCGGCATGGGGTTGAGCTCTCGGCTCACCCACCTCTAAGCTCCAATATTTTTTTAAATTTATATTTAGGTTTGAATAAAAACAATAGATGTATAAATAACAAAAAAAATATTTCTATTTCTCAAATAGAAAAGCTATAATAGTATTTTATTAAATGATGTGTGTGTGTGTGTGTGTGTGTGTGTGTGGACATATTTATTTATTTTTACTGTGTCATTTTCAGAATGTTGTTTAATAACAACATTAGTATATCTCTTTATATATATATATATATATATATATATATTTCTAGATTAGCATGCTACAACAACATTATGTTTATTTACATGTAATGCATTTTTCTTTTATTAGCTATATATGTTTATTTACATACATGTATTTATATATGTATATATAAATATATAACTATGTAGAAATGAATAAGTTAAATGGATTGTATTCTCAAAACTCACTGTAATTTTCCAAAATAATCTATATTACTACAACATTTAATTTTCAAGCAAAATATATATGTATTTTCTAAAAGGTGGTCTCATAGAAAATTTTCCAGAATAGCCTTATATAACAGTAATGATTTTATTTCCTTAAAGACTAACCATCAATATAACTTAGTGTACTTATTGAATGAATCACAAGATTTAAATATGAACTTTAATTTTCTGATTTTACTTTTTGCTAAATATTTATTTTCTATTGCAGAGTTACTACTAGAACTTTTTAACATAAAGAATATGCTCCAATAGTTAAATGATTTGCAAATATATTTATCTAACACTGCATGTTTAGAATACATACTAAGATAGTTTACACTATAAAACTGAGTAAAGAGATAAACTGCATTTTATTTGAATGTTTATCTACTCTTTCATCTTATATATATATATATATATCCTTTTCAATAAACATTTAAGTAGAAAATAAGTTTATACTTCCTACTCCATTTCATGATATTAAATAACAATATAAGAATACTATTCAAATGCTTCTTTGATTTCTTTGAAATGAATATACAACAAAGTAAATATACAATCTTTTCTCTTTGGGTCTACTTTACAATAATAACCAAAAATTACAACTTCAAGCCTCTCTTAAATTTCTACAAAATTGAGGGCTTGATACTAATACATAATTTCAGAATTTCCAAATGAATCTAATAGGAGACCTTGCACACGATCTTGGCTTTTCTCCTTCCTTTATCCCAAACAAAAAACTGCACATAAAGCTTATAGGTTGTGACCATGGAGGCTCACCTCCCAACCTAGGCTTACATGAAACCACCCCCGAGCTAGGAGAACCAAGGCTAAATGGGTTACAAACAAACTCAACAACAACAACAACAACAACAAAAAGAACTCAAACAACACATGAACTCACAACCCAAGGATTTACAAAGTCACCAAGTGACTAACTTTGTGGGGTGAAGGTGGACCAAGTACCTAGAGGAGATCTGCAAGATAGAGGAACAAATACCTTCGCAAGGCTACTAAAATATAACCATCTCAAGTCACATACTTGACCCAAAACAAACCTTATGTCCCCCATGGCATACAAGCCCATATCTACCCTTATGACCCCCTTCACATAAGCATAAAAATAATGCAGCAAGGGTCCCATAACCCTTGTGTATCTCTCTCTTCCAAGAAGAGAGTCTCTACACTCATAGGTTGTCAAGCAACCCTTCACCCCCAAGGCTACTCTACCCTCCCAAGGGTGAGTATGGCCATGAAACACCCATAACACATATAATCATGCAACTCATAAAAATAACACAAAGAAAGAACTCCATCATTCAACTTTACAATTCACATAAACAACAAAACAAAATACACAAACAATCTTTCCTTCACATTAACAATAAAATTCAATATGCATGGTACAACACTACCAACCTTTGGTCCTACAAATGATATGAGAAATGGTTGAAGGAGAGTTGCCCAATCCACTAGTCTTTTCTTCCCAAAACTAAAAGAAAACAACTTCTAAAACCAAATTTCCAACAAAACTCTAAGTCTCCAAGATTGGAGAGTGGGTGATCAAATCCTAAGTTTGAAACCCTTCCCTAAGTAGACTCTTCTCACACTTTCCAACCTCTTGGAAAAGATGTAAGATCTCATAGGTTGGTCTTCCCAACCTCTTACATGATTTCTAAAAATGGAAACTAAAAAAAGTAAGAGAAAGTGGGGAAGAGAAACTATCACTCAAATGGAAGGTTGTATAACCAAGGAGAAATTTTCAAAAATTGAATTTCATCCATCTTGAAAAACCCAACCTTTGAGGTGACTTGACAATCACATGTGAGTGGTCACATGGTTAAAATTAACCTTTACCCATAGGTATAACATATGGGCCTTCAAAAATGCCCTAAACCTAACCTTAGGAGTTAGTTTGACCCTCTAAAAACTCACCTAAAGTTTTCCTACGGGTCAAACTTGAGTTGACAATTCTAATGGCTCTCTAAACAAGACTCTATTCGGACCACACTAAGATATTTTGAATAATGCATTGATTATACAAATTCCCTCCAAGGGACATGTCATTGCCAACTCACTTCACAACACAAGTGTCAAGTGACACCATAAAAATACACAATACTTTAATACGCATGGTAATGTCCCTTTTTGGAATTAACGAATTTAACAAATGCAAATTAAACACACATTCAAGCATTCACATTTAAAAATATAAATGTTAGGATAACCAGTGAACAATTGAGAGGGGGGGGGGGGGTGTTGGCAAATGCACACTCCAATAAGAAATTATAGGCGATTGAAGGTATTGTCATTGATGGAAACCTTACAATCCTATGGCACCAATAGGCATTGACACAGGCATAGACATCGGCATCGACATCGACAAAGATGATTACCGGCACCCCAACCGACATGATTTTGTTTATTATATTTTGTATTTAATTGTAAAATCTTTTTGTAAAGCTGACAAGGCGAATTGTAATAAGACTCATATAAGTATGAGATCTTGTAGGATCATTTGTGTAAGTAAGGAAGTGGATTGTAATAGGTAGATGCGATCATACAAATATTAAGGCAGATTTTGGAATAAGGTTTATGGAAGTTGTATGACCTTAAACCGGTACTGAACCTGGCATAGCAGATGCTGAATCAAAGCAGTACATGATATTAGATTTGCATAATCCATTTTTGTAAGTCAGTGAGACTTCTTTTTTTGTATTTAAGCAGTGAGCTTTAAGCAGTTGGCCTTCCTGCATGTGTAGGCCCCTATTGTAAGTAATATTCATTTATTGGCCAGTAAGTGAATATTGTGGGTCACAAATCCCATCGAGGTTTTTTCCACACCGAGTTTCCTCGTTAAAAATATCGTGTTATGGTTTGCTTTCTATGTTGTGGCTATTGATCTTATTTACTGCATTATTTCTGGTTTACCGGTACACTGTTTTGGAATGCAATTTGTTTAATAAGATTAGAAAATCTGTTAACCAGCAAGATACTGATTCACCCACCCCTCTCAGTATCTTTGGGAATCCTAACAATTGGTATCAGAGCCTGGTCCTCTATTTTCAAAAGCCTAACAGCATGAAGAAGATTCTGACACCAATATAGATGGAAAATCTGAGAAAGCAATTGGAAACAACTCTTGCAGATTATGATGTAGAAAAGTTGAAAAATATGAAACTTGAAGATGATCTGAAGGCTGCATAGAAAATCATTCAAGGACTTCAAGAAAATCTCACTATTGCTAGGAACAAAAGAAGAGAACTTCATGAGAAGATACAAAGTGATGATGATGATGAAAAAGAAACTCTTAATGATCTTGTAAGCAAGTTGAAGCAAGAAAACATGACCTTGAGGAATGAGATGCAAGATATGACTATGAGGTTTTGTAAAGAAATTGAAGGCTGAAAGAAGAATGAAGATGACTTGACTAGGAGAATCAAAGATGCTGGAAATGAAAATCTAAGACTTAGTCATGAAAATGATATGTTGAAGATAGATATGATTCACTTGGAGCATGATAAAACTAAACTCATGAGATAGAAATATTTCTTAGAAAATGAGTTGGCTACTGCAAATCAACACAAGGAGAAATTCAAGAAAATTTTAGAAGAACTTGATGACATGCTGAAAAATCATAAACCTAATGGAGATACTAATGGTCTCGGCTTTGAACTTGGTGAAAGATCCGGTACTGCAAACATTCATGATCACAGTAAGCCGGTAAGACAACCTAATGCCTACAAATTTAATGGGAAATGCTTTAATTGTAACAAGTATGGTCATAGAGAAAATTAGTGTAGATCTAGAAACTATCAGAACACCAATGCACCCACCGGTCAATGTTCTAAATGCAACAAAGTTGGTCATAATTCAGAAAACTATAGAATGAATGTAAA
Organism: Cryptomeria japonica; assembly: GCF_030272615.1. NCBI lineage: Eukaryota > Viridiplantae > Streptophyta > Pinopsida > Cupressales > Cupressaceae > Cryptomeria > Cryptomeria japonica. Next base: position 485,422,142 of record NC_081415.1, on the reverse strand, counting down.
ATGTTATGTTTGTGGAAGATTTGGACACCTATCTAATCAATGCAGAACACATACCGACATAGGATATGAAAAAGATATTCAGAAAAATAATGTGACTTGTTATACTTGTAACAAGATTGGACATATTGCAAAATTTTGTAGAAGTAAGGCATCATCGGCAAATAACAAAGGACCCAGTTTGAAAGGTAAAGAGAAGGTTAAAGAAGTAAAGCAAGAATTCTCAAAACAATGGATTGGAAAGTCAGACCAGAATGTCAATGAAGCTATTTCTTCACCAGTAGAATAGAGTATCACTCCACCGGTAGAAGATTCTTCATCTAACTGAAAAGAAATCCTTTTGGGGGTATGTCAACAAATTCAAAAACATGCTAGTTTACCCTCGGTTGATGGTGAGAAGTTGAATTACTTCTTTACCGGCAGATGTGTCAAGTTTCACTTAACCAACAGGCATTTAATGAGGTAGTTGAAGGAAATGGCATTATAAAGCAAGTGTTTCTCACTCTTTTTCATTCACCGAGCATTCAAATTTCCTTAGAGCGTGAAAAACCCGAGCGAAGGCATCCACAGCGAGAAGTGAAGCAAATCATTCAAGCATTCAAACCTAAAGGCAAATTAAGGTATTTATACAATGGCTTCCTCCTCTGCACCTGAATTCATTGCAAACCCTATAGTAATTGAAGTGATTAAATGCCCTAGGCCCGTATTTAAAATCATTCTTGAAGTAGCGAAGAAGGGTGATTACCTAGGAGTTGCATATGCTGAGGATCCTAGAATTTACATACATTGTCATATTGAAGAACTAAGTGCTAAAGAGATTATGAACATGTATAGGATAATAATATGTGATGAAAATGGTAATGTTAAACCAGAACACAAGATAATTGAAACCCTAGGTTTTGTGGAGATACTTAGCATTCTTGATTTTCCCAAAGAGGTTATAAGGATTGTATTAAGCAGAGTTCATGGGGAGTTCCAAATGACAAGACTAAAAAGGTTCCAAATGACATTGTAATGACCCTAACTGGTGCAACCTATGATAAGAGATCCCTGAGAGTCAATGATGTAAAGGATATCAATGTAAGATTCATTAGCATGATTCTTGGATACAAAACTACACATGCCAACAGATTAAACTCTATTTCTAGTTTATGTATCAAAAGTGCTTATGACTTAGTAAATAGTAATGCAAAGATTGACATATGTAAATGGTTAAAAGATGTGCTAATAGACTATCTGAAGAAACTTAAGGGTGACAAGAAAGGCACATTCAGATTTGGCAACTTACTTGTATGTCCATTGTTGTACCACCAAGGAAGTTTTCGGTATTGGCAAAAAGGATTTTGGTTTTGACATTTTGGTAGGAAAACAACTCTTGGATATTCTTAATAACATGGGGGATGACAGGGAGAAGAACATAATTGAATACTTTCAGGCAGTGAAGGCTAGAATGAAAATTAGGGAAAGACTATCTCAATCCATAGTTGATAAATACCAAAAAGAGATATGTTTTGTTATAAAGAAGGATGAAATCTAGATGGAGGCAGTGGTACCAAGGATAGTTTGGGTTACAGAGATGGGTTATGAGACTGATGAGAACATAATAGAAACTTATGCAAAAGCACTTCTAGAAGCCCCTAGAGAACCAACAGAAGAAATATTTGGTAGTGCTAAAAACATTGAAAGCAAAGTTCAATCACAAAAATGAATAAAGAAAACAGAACAAACAATTAGGAAAGCAACAAGACAGGCAAAATAAATCAAGGAAAACATATTGAATATGACTGGTATTAAGGAGAGCGACTTGGAAGGATTACAACCGGAAACACATCTTTCACCGGTTGCTACCTCCTCTAACAGTGAATACCGACTGAATTCAAAAGGGTAGTAAGGAAAAGGAAACCTTCACCGGTACCCGCTCCTACACCTAAGAGAACAAGATAGAAACAACAGGCAGTAAGGCCTCTGACAAAGAAAATAACACCCAGGAAGAAAAAAGAAAAACAAGTTATCCCCCCACTTGATAATCTTTTGAATGAAATTACTGAAGATTGAAACTTGTCAAATGTCAACAAGTTGTATAACACTTTTACTAATGAAGAAAAGGAAAGCATAGAAAATAGTGTTATCCTACACTTAGACATTTATAAGAAATTCTTGATAGAAGTTGTAGATGACTTGCCAAGTGACTTGTATAGAAGGTTAGATGCAAAAAGGTTAGCAATTAGGGAACTGGACAAGAAGATTAAGGTAGAAAAATTACTTGCAGTTCACCTAGTGAAATCAGTAGAAGAAATTGATGAACTGATAAGTGAAGCAAACAGGACTGTATTTTCCACTAGTCATTGACATGTAGCATTAATAGCTGATAGAGTAAATGAGATCACTGAAGAGACATCGGACAAATGTGATATCTTCTTTGTAGAAAAGGAAAAGAAAGAAGAGCTTAAACGACCAAAGAATTTTAAAGTCTATCAAAAAGAAAAGGATAAAGGTAAAGGCAAGGTAGGTGGTCCTCCGAGCATAAAGATAACTGATAACTTGCCCCCACCTTCTTCTGATACTCCATCAGCACAAACTGTTGATACACCACCGATAGCATATAATGTTGAGAGTATGGAGACAACACATGAAGACACCAATCCTGATTCAGAGGTGTTGTATACCATGAATATTGACACATAAGAGGTCAAAGTTGTGGTTGATAAGGAAACAACGGAAAAGAGAGATGTGGCAACTGAGCCACCAACAGAAAACATTGCAGTTGAGACAAATGTTGAGGATACAATTGGAAATGTTGAGATTGGGATTGAAACACATATTGAGCAATCAATAGATCCCCTAGACACTGGAAAGGAAGATACCATTGATGTACACACTAAGAAACCTACTGAGCAACCGGATACTAATAAATTTGTTGAGATACCGGTAGTAGATAGTTCAAAGGTACATACTAAAAAACCGGTAGTTAACATTAAGAGACAATCAGAGAAATTGATAGTGGAAAGCACAGAGAAACTGACAGAGGTACATTCTGAGAAACATGAAGAGGAAAATGTTTAGACAGATACAGTGCCACCGACAACAACTGAGAAACCCAAGCCTTTGCTAGTAGAAATGCAGACTCAAATTGACCTACTAGAGGTCAACATAAGAAAAGAGGTTACTCACACCGATGGATTGCAGATCATTAAGGAAATTGGACAATCATCTGGTTCCTCCTTAATAGAATTCAGACCGACAAACATAATAGAAGTATTATTAGATTCCATCAAGAAGATCACAAAGTGTAATGCATGGGCTTATAAGGCTACTAATGACACTATTCCTTTATTGAAATTGATTGCACCCAAGTGTAATGTAGAAAATAAAGATTATTTGAGTCAACTAGACACATTGTCTAAGTACATCACTGACAACCTTTTGACAGTTGATCAAATTAATGAGGAGACATTTAGTGAGAAAATGAACAAGGAAAAAGAAAAATTCTTTGAAGAGACAATAAAGAAGTGTACGGAACACATTAACACCCTTCTACTGACACTACACAAAACTTTAATAGAATTTAAGGAGTTGTACAGAGACACCTGCAAGACTGATCTTCTGACAGTGGATATCAACAAGGAAATCAACATAGCACAGAAGGAAATAAATGATATAGCTGACAATCTCATTGGTTCATGAAAACCCATATCAGTTATAGAGAAAGAGATAGTAGGTTTTGAGGAGAAACTTGAGAAATTGGAAAAGGAGAAGGAAATAATAAAATACAAGGCTAAGGCACTTAAATTCAGACTTGGTCTGAAGCTAGACATCCTCATCTCTTTGAGAAAAGATATTTTTGAGGCTCTTGTTCCAAGACTTAAGACACAAGAAGAGAAAATGCACATACTCACTGGTACCATCCAAAGGACAGAAGCAACAGTGAAGGATAGTGAAAGGTTCACTAACAGCTTGAATTTTGCATTAGCAGATCTATATCAGATTGTAACCCACCGGTTACAGAGATCTTGAGAAAAACTACACTCAATTGACATTAATTGACAACCTTTGTCATTAATGCCAAAGGGGGAGTAGTAGAGTGAGAAAAATGATTGGCAAAAATGATTAGTAGAAGAGATCATCTGCTCAGGGGAAACACATAGTTTTGGAGCACACAATTTTGACAAATTTTTGGACAACACATTTTTGGATATAATTTTGACCTTTTCTCATGAGTGTTGCCATCAATTCCAAAGGGGGAGATTGTTGGAAAATGCACACTCCAATGAAAAATTGTAGGTGATTGAAGGTATTGTCATTGATGGCAACCTTACAATCCTATGGCATCAACAGACACTGACACAGGCACAGACACCGGCAGCGGTAGCGGCAATGGCAAAGATGATTACCAACACCCCAACCGACAGGATTTTGTTTATTATATTTTGTATTTAATTGTAAAATCTTTTTGTAAAGCCGACAAGGCAAATTGTAATAAGAATCATATAAGTATGAGATCTTGTAGGATCATTTGTGTAAGTAAGGAAGTGGATTGTAATAGGCAAATGTGATCATGCGAATATTAAGTCAGATTTTGGAATAAGGTTTATGGAAGTTGTATAAGCTTAAACTGATATTGAACCAAAGTAGTACATGATATTGGATTTGAATAATCCATTTTTGTAAGTCAGTGAGACTTCCCTTTTTGTATTTAAGTAGTGAGCTTTAGGCAGTTGACCTTTCTGCATGTGCAGGACCCTATTGTAAGTAATATTCATTTATTGGCCAGTGAGTGAATATTGTGGGTCACAAATCCCACTGAGGTTTTTCCCACACTGGGTTTCCTTGTTAAAGATATTGTGTTATGGTGTGCTTTCTATGTTGTGGTTATTGATCTTATTTACTGCATTATTTTTGGTTTACCAATACACTGTTTTGGAATGCAATTTGTTTAATAAGATTAGAAAATATGTTAACCGACAAGATACTGATTCACCCCCCCTCTCAGTATCTTTGGGAATCCTAACAGGGTCAATCAGTTGTTAATAGATTATAACATTTAATCCACAATACAACCTTAAATTGGAGCACATAAATATTCAAATACCGGTAAAGCAGAAGTAGATGCCGGTAGACATAGATACCGGTAAACAATGTAACCAACAATTAAAAAGATAATCAATGCAAAGCAACCATACCACATAACACCATGATTCGTACGTGGAAAAACTAGAAAGGATAAAACCATGGTGAGAAGCCTACCCACAGTTAGATGATACTTCTACAGAAAGTATGTGTTACAATGAGGGGCTTACACATGCAGGAAGACACACTGCCTAGAGCATACTTCTCATTACAAAAGAGTCTCATTGACTATAGAGGTTAAAACCGCCTCAAGATAAATGGACAATAATCCAATAGAGTGAACTGCCAGAGATAGCATCTACCATGCCTAATTACAGTCCTGGTTAAGCTCAATACCGGAGGCCTTTGACCTCTTCCTTAATCCCAATTCGATCACCTATGATCGACCTGATCCTTTGCATAAGATATTACAATTCATGACCATGATACCCGATCTACAATGAGATCTTACAATCATTTATACCAACCCTAAGGCCTAAACCAATTAGGTCGACCACCTAAAAGATATTACAATAAGATCATTACATAAATCCATTTTACAATGATATGCCATGTCAGCTTAAGACCAAAACAACAATTACAAATCCATAAATCATCCTGAAACATCCCAATAACATGTGGAGTACACATTAACATTACAACGATCCATAACTTAGATAGGCACTAGACCTATTATGAGTCCACCATTCTAAAGCAATGTCTTCAAGCAGTTGAAGCACAATAAAAGAATATCTTCAACATCTTGAAATCCATCTAGAAGCCGCACCAACACCATGTATGCATCTTGTCTCGATTCCTCAGTGAAAGCTCTGCCGGTAAAACCTTAAACCAATGTTGGTAAGGGTTTACAAGAGTGTATGATAGCATCCGATTACCAAGTCAGTATCGACTGACCAAAATATGCTCCAAAAGCACGTATCACATGTAACCAAACATACTCCATAGATCCAAAAATGTCAGAAGTGTCCAACAGATAATCTTCTACCGGTAACCAAAACCTGTCTGTCGGTAACAATCCATAATAGCTAGTGTTGACATCAATGACAAAACATCAATGCAACACATAATCAATTCATCCATAATGCCAATAATAAACACATTACATATGAGGTGTTGTCTCTCCAAATAGATAACCCTTAGCTTCACAAACGCACATAGGTTTAGCTTGATTCTCCAAATAGTTTCCATGGTCACATGGATTAGTTTTCCTGCACATCTTATTTTGCATATTAGTAATCTCAAATAATCACATGCAATATTAATAAATGGAAAGAATACAAATCAGACACTTTGCATACAATTTAACTCATAACAATCAATTTATCAATTATCCAATAGAATCCACATGAAATAATTTACTCAATGGCATCATCATCATAATCATCATGAATTCAATCATTCATAAGGCTTGCATCAATGTTTTCTAACATCATAAATGAAGTACTGCAAATAAAAAATAAATGACATACATCATATCAATGTTATCCAATCACTGGATCATATAGAATCTAAATCCATAATGCATCAAAATGTGCACTTCAAGGTAACATGATTCCATAACATGGTTCAATTACTCTTCGCAATAATCCTCATGCAGCCATTTACTCATTTTCCACACCAATGCAATCATATAAAACAATTGCTAGTTATGCATGCACAATGAATCACAACACCATCAATCTAAGTACTGAAATCAACCATAATGTGAAATTACATCTTATCCACTAGTCTCATGAGGATCCTATGCCCAAAAGGGGTCTCATGATCATGATGTATCAAGGTTCTATGTTGAAAGATAAGTCTAGGACGTAAATGAAAGGTGTTCTTATGATGGGTTCAGGATAGGACCCCAAACCCCTGACATATATATGATCACTAGTACATTCGGAGCTGATTTCCAACGGCTGTTTGTTTTATTTTCGATGAATTTTCATTGGAGTGTCAACAAAATCCACCATCAAAAACTCAGCATCGGATTGGTTAACGATGCCATGCCTGTCGGAAATTTGACAATCCAATGGAATCTGTCGACGGTCAAAGAAGTCGTCGGTCGAAAGCTTGGTATTCATCGTAATTCCGACGATGATCATTTTTATTAAAAAATTATAATTATCATCGATATAAAAGAGCCATCGAAGGAAGGAAATGCTGAAAGGACTCACCAAAGATAATAACTTCATCGACAAAATATATCGAAGAAAGCAGAGAGGGTCTTCATCGACGGGAAAAGTTCTCGAGGAAATAATACTATCGATGCAACATAAAAAGGACCCACCGAAAGGAGCGTTTTCATCGAAAGAATAATATCGATTAGACAAAAAGAAGCTACATCGATAAAAGATATCGATGAGGATATAGGTTTTGAGGAGGTTAAACTTCATCGACAAAAGATATCAAAGAAAGTAGAGAGGGTCTTCATCGATGGGAAAAGTTCTCAAGGAAATAATACTATCGGTGCAACATAAAAAGGACCCACCGAAAGGAGCGTTTTTATCGAAAGAATAATATCGATCAGACAAAAGGAAGCTACATCAATAAAAGATATCGATGAGGATATAGGTTTCAAGGAGGTTAAAAGGCATTTTCTCAATATGTGTGGTTTTGCTGATGTAACTTTATCGGTGAAGAACGATAAGGGAAAATAAAGAAAAGCTTCGGTGAGATAATAGACTCATTCATTGAAGGGGCATAGTGATATTGATGAAAGAATTATTTCAATGGAAAAATAAAGGAGGACACCAAAGCCCAAGGTTTATTCGACATAAGACCCTATGGATATCAGATATGTTTCGATGAGGAGACAGCCATACTGACCGAATATAGTATTTCGATGAAGGGAAAAAATACTTGATCGAAGTAATATTCGAAACAAAAGTATTGTCGATAGAAACAAAGAGATCGATGGACTAAAGAAACAAATGATCGAAAGACATATCCTCATCGAAATGATTATTGATTGCTGTGAAAATCATAAACAAATCCCAAGGAAGGTCACGTCGCCATTAAATTCAAATGTGTGCCCAAGTGACTGTTGCCCAAAGTGCCATTACTAAATGATTAAATACGCCATAAGTAGTGGATCAACCATCAAAGGGCACAACATTAAGGAATTCAGAGGCGACGAACTGAAAGCAAGAATTGGGCGAATTCACAGATAAAGCTCAGTAATTCCAAGTAAGTTGTTTGCACACAGACCTCTTTTACAAAATTCAAATGGAATCATCATCTAAAACTAATAAAACCAGAAAGGGAAAAGAACCTATTGTTGTAGAAGAAAAACCTAAAAGATAGAAAAGGGAAGGGCGCTCTTTGGCCCAGGACCTGATTGACCAGTGCCCATCATCTAGTTTGAGGTCCAAGAAGATTAGAGTTGATGAGGAAGGCCTGGAGGACCGGTTTGAGGATCATGGAGACATATGGACAGAGTTGAGAGGGTATGAATTATTCATATATGGGTACAAAAAAAGAGTTGCCCCTCAACCTATCAACAATTTATGGTGATTGAACTTAGGAAGGTTAGTTGTGGCTAATGTATTCATGAATGTGGAGCTCATGAAGGCATTGGCAAACAATTATGACCCTAAAACTAGGACCATATATAACTACATGTGTGAGCCAATTCTTGCAATCACAAAGGAGGTTATTGACACCGTGTTCGAGTTGGATTGGGGATTTGAAGAATTGATTGAACTCAAGAAGTTAACAAGTGAATATTTTAACCTAGAGCACATTTACAAAATGTGGAGACTCCCTATACATAGACCTAGGAATGCAGGGTCCTTAGTGCCACTAGGTCAGGATGACAAAGCTCCCTATGATGTCAACTCTTTCCATCCATATTTCAAATATACCTATTACTGTGTTGCCCAAGTGCTAGGGATAAAAGCCCATCCTTTGATGGATATTGTAGCCATGGTCATTTGTGTCGATTTGCAATCTAAGGACCCCCGCTTCTTTGATTTTTCTGCTTATTTGGTTGAGGTTTTGAATCATGGGTTAGAAAAGTTAAAGGGGGATGTCATCAATGTTCATTTCAAGCATTATTCCTTACTTATGCATATGCTATTGTATGTGGGACAAGATGAAAGGTTATGGCTAGAAGAGTTATGTGTCAGGACATATGGCAATGCTGGAATGAGAAAACCAATGCAACTATGGGTTTCTTCATGGGACCAGAGGTATGTGAATAATCAATATTGGAATTTTGAGGAGTTCTTTGTCAAGCCATTATATAGACTGTTAGGATGCCCGTAAGATCATGCCCTTGCACCAGAGGTTCAAAGATTCCTAAGACCAAAAGTTTTAGTTGAAGATCCCTCAATTGAACACAATTGGGGAGATAGGTATTATTTTTCAAACTGCACACAAGTCAGGGTATACGGGTTCGAAGGGAGACCATACTTACTACCACTTACAATCCCTAACAGAGTGGCTTGTCTGGAAATTGTGAGGCAACTGTCAATAGTGAGTACAGAACATCTGACAAGCCATGGAAAACAATCAATTGTACCTGGGTTGTTAGTATTTTCAGATTTTATTGTGAAAAGTTCAAAGAGTTATGGCCTACTGTAGACAAAATTGGATTATTATGGCATGGCTATGGGGGATCCAAGGCCCAATTTCAATCTTGAAGGATACATAAGGATAGCCCGGTCATCACAAAAGCTAAAGGCTGGAGAGCATAAATCGTACCTACCGGATGACCTCATTAAGAACATTGGCAGAGAAGAGGCCAGAGTGAAGCGAATAAAGTTTGAGAAAGCAATGCAGGCTTATAAATGGAAGCTTTATAGAAGGAAAATGGATGAGAATGTGCTACAAAATATTGAAGACCCCTTGGAGTTGGCCACCAAACTTGTGGAGCATGAATTGGAAATACTTGAGGGAGTCCCGCCTCATGTTTTTAGGGATTACATTGATACTATTAGGAATACAGAGCCTTTGGCTCATCCGTCTCCTTCTTCCACATCTGGCATCATTCCATTCACTCCTCAAGAGGATTACCCCCCTGGTTATGTAGAGGATACACCGATAGACTTGGCAACAGGACAACTGAATGTCCAAGAAGTGGCTGACATCAGATTCCTGGAGCATGAGGATTTCATTGCTGATAGTGACTTCATTGCTTCCAAGGAGTTCACCGCATTCCTCTATCAACATAAAGGATCTCAGATTAGGAATAACATGAGAAATAGTGAAGAAGAGCAGCAACTTCAAAAGTTACAAGAGGAGATGGATCTTGTGATGAGAGAAATGACACCTAAGAAGGGAAGATAGTTGCTTAAGGAAACTGGTGTGCTATTATACTCTATATGGGACATGAACTCTGCCTTGTTGTTTGATGGATTCCTCAAGAAATAGGACCCAAGTAGGCAAATGATGCCAAAAGAGATTGATAAACTCTTTAGAGGATTAGGATATGATCCAGATCAAAAGGCTCTTCTATAGTGGGCTATCTATCCCAAAGATAAAAGACCTATGTTGGTTGATACAGGAGAAGCTTTTGGACATTTGATAGTGCAACAGGTTGGAAAGACTGACCCTAGAACAAATGCCAAACTAAATTTGGATGTCACTAAATTGAACCAAGATCAAATAGAGTTTCTGGTCCAAGAAAATTGTACATACAAAAGCCTATATGAGAAAACAGATGAAGAAAAATAGAGGCTGCAAGCAAGATTGCTTCAGATTGATATAGGTACCAGTCAAACAAGGATGACATACGGTGTTGACAAAGATGCCATGGATGCCTTGATAGATGCTGTGTATTGGAGGAACAGGGCTAAAAAGATATCTCGGCAACTAAAAAAGGAACAACAAAAGATGGATAAGTTAGTTCTTGAGGTCGTTGACCATAGATTCAAAAGTATGATGTAGGTTGCATAAATCTATTTGAAGACATACACTGGAATAGTCAAATCTGTGAAAGAGCATGAAAGGCTCAGGTCTCAGTTGGAAGGCTTGATGAATGACAATAGCCTGATGAATCCAGGTGAGAAAATTGAAGTCGAGGCTCACTCGAAGTCCCGTGATGAATTGGAAAATCAATTAAGGAAAGAGTATCAGAGGCTGGACGATGGGAATAACCCTAGGGTGCCCTCTTTTTACAGTAATGGTGAGTTAGTATCATTGGAACAGTGAAAACAAGAGTTCAGTGATGAGAAGAATTGAGTAGTAGCAAAGCTAGATTGAGACAAAGATTTGTCACTTTGTGTTAACAATATTCTATCCAATCATTTCCAAATAGAAAGCGACATGAGGACACTAAACAATGATGTTCTAATGTATAAAGATGATAAGTACATTGAACACATATGAATGTTGAACTTGTTTATCTTCCAGTTTGTTAACACAAGTGCTAATTAATAGTTATGTGCTGAAAAGCCACGATGCTTGGTGACAATGTATACCCTCATATAAATGAGGGAATTTTTGTAACAATAAGGATCATTAGAGAAGAAGTAGAATATAGCCTCAGGCTTACTATTGTACCATTTTGCAAACATACATAATATAATCAGTCATCTTTCCTTTGTGTATATGCTGTGGATTACTGCATCTTTCTGTAGGCAGTTGCTTGTGATATTATCTAAAGGAGATAAGGTTACTTGTGTTCTTCCAGTAAAACTTTGTGTTTCATATTGTGGATTTGAATAAAAGATTTACTTGTGAATATAGTTTTGTATATAGTGTGCATGCATATTATCTCAACCATGGTGCACCTGCATATGTATATAGTTTTTTTTATAGGTAGAAAGCCTGAGGTTCAATGTCGAACTTGGTTGCTCTGATACCATATGTAATATTCCATTAATTATATACTTAAAGAAAATAAATTGTGATCTATATTAAGATAAAAAATTGAGCATTTCAAAATAAAACATAACTACTTCAATTGAAGGAGAAAACTAACTAAATGTTCTTCAACATAATAAGAATCTAACTAATTTATCTAAAAGGAAGGTAATCTTTTAATGATAAAAAACATTGAACAAATATTATTAAGCTAATCAATATGAGAAAGGAATTCAAATGGCAAGTTTCATTTTTGAGGGAAGAGATAAAGGTTCAGAGGTTACTGTTATCACTGTTTAAAAAATGGGTATTCTTTTCCATAATTGGTTGTCTATGAAATTCTTGGGTCGGGTATGGCCTTGTGACTTCTATTTCTTTGGGTCCTAAAGAGGGTTTAGGGTTTAGGTTTAATCACTTTCAAAATTTCTGAGAAAAAACCCTTATAATTCTATTTCCGTGTTACTTTATTCACTTAAGTAATGGGTCCTTTTGTCATGCAAAGTGTTCCCCCTGTTGTTTTTTACCTAGGCAGTCCTTTTAAATGTTTTATTTTATATTCACCTTTAAATTGCCTTTTCTAATGACCATCGGGCCTTGTAATTGTCGTGCAACTCTCAGTCAATCAAATGGCCTGCGTGGATTCACGAACTCAACATGCCCAAAAGTTACCTATCGCATAGTAGCAAAAAGGTTTGGCGGGACCCAGCGATAAGGACTTCTTTCTTGGCTAAAAGCATTCTATCGAAGTATCTAAGATTCAAACAGTATCAATGAGACCCAACGATGTCTCATCAATATAAAAGGGGAATCAAAGAAAGCAAATGCTAATGAACTTCAGAAAGGACTCATCGAAGATAGTAACTCCATTGATAAAAGATATCGAGGAAAGTGGAGATGGTTCTTATCGACAAGAAAAGGTCTTTGAGGATATAACACTATCAGTGCAAAAAGACTCACCGAAAGGGATGGTCCCACCAACAAAAGGTATCGAAGAAAGTAGAGGTGGCCCCCATCGATGAGAAAAGGCTTTCGAAGAAACAATATCATCGATGCAAGATAAAGAAGATTCACCGAAAGAAGCATTCTCATCGAAAAAGTGATATCGATAAAACAGAAGAAAACTACATCAATGAATGATATCGATAAGGATATGAGTTTCGATGGAAGGACAAAAGAAGTCACCAAAGTCCAAAGTCTCTTCAACATGAAACCCGACGGACAACAAAAAGATTTTGATGAGAATGAGTTTCAAGGGGACTAAAAGGCATGTCTCTGATACACATGGTTTCATTGATAGAAGCCATCTCTCTTTGTTTCATCTGATCGGACAGACAACGTGGTTTCGTGAGATCAAGCTGAACATGTTTTAACCTTCATGAAGTGGCAAAAGGGTTTGGCAGGTCCCAGAGATAAGTGGCTTTCTTTGGTTAAAGAATGATCAGGTTGGAAAAAGATCAATGGCTTCTCGTTTTTTCATGGCCGGGAGATGCACGAGCTATACCTTCAGTGAAATAGCAAAAAGGTGGAGGGTCCCACTAAGAGTGGTAGTAAATGTGGTAACCCCAATTGGCGATGACATGGTGATGACAAGGCACTCAGTTGGTGGTATGCAGTGGGTCCGGGCAAGGTTGTCATAAAAAGAGTAAACAACGAGCAAGTTCTTGAGATCTAACGGCTCGTGTGAATTTGTGAAGATAAGATGCTAGTAAGTTAATCATTGCGAAGTAGCAAAAAGGCCAATGGGCCCAAGGGACAGGCATGGCATGAAGTTAAAAGCAGATCAGGTCTGTTTTGATCTAACAGTTCTCGTGGTTTCATGACTGCAAGCCAAACGAAGAATAATGTTCACGAAGTCGCGAAAGACATGGGGAAATCACATGGACGAGTGACATGGCATAATAGCTGCTGCTTTTTGTAGAGCTTGATAGTAATGTGTTGAGTGACACGTGGTTTAAAAAAGTGGTTGAGGGTCTACCTAGGTGTAACCAGCAATTATGTGGGAATAGTAAAAGGGAACACGTGGCAGATTAAGTGTGGAACCAAAAGGAGTTTCCAAGGCTAATGGCTGACTGCCATGTGGCATTTATTAACCAAAGAACAAGTTGGGTAAGTAATTCCCAAATAAAGGGCCCACTTAAAAGGCATTCATCTCAAGATTGATCCAATGCTTCTCGTTGTTTCATGACCCGAAGATGCCTGCAACTTGATCTCAGTGAAATGGCGAAAACCGTTAGCCATCAAGATGAGGTGCAGTTAGTTAAAAGGATTGACGGTCCCGATTGGAGTTAAAGGTCGGGTGATTTGAGTTTGATCTAACACTTGGCACGGCCTTGCGAAGGAAAAGTGCACAACTGTTAAACTCTACGAAGTGGCAAAAAGGAGGTAGGGCCCGACACTAAAGCAAAGAGATTAAATGAAGATAAAGGCGATGTAAGTTCTTGAGATCCAACGGCCAGCGTTGTTTCACAAAAGAAAAGAGCATGGGTTTTATGTTCTATGAAGTAGCGAAAGAGCGAAACAGAGGAAAGACGTAAAGAAATTATGATCCGTTGGAGCCAATTTTGAATTCAATTTGGCGAATTTAATTATGAAAAGAAAGTCATAGCATGCAGAGTTAATTTCTAAAAACTTAAATGCCAACTTACCCTTTTGAGTCCGCATCAACTTGATTGCTAAGTATTGTTTCATCAAAGTTTGTTGCACAGCGAGTTGTTGCAGAGCGAATTGTTGCAGAGCGATTTTCTTCAGGAGAATAATCAGGTTTCTTGTGATTTTCTTGATAACTCTTCGTTTGTTCTCAAATACTGTTGTGTGAATTACTTCATTAGAGGTCTGTGCTAGCTTCTAGTGGTATAATTGTTTGACCAGAATGGCACCCAAAAGAGAATTTATAGGGAAAGTGAATTACCAAGACCGAAATATCAGTGATGATTTTTTAGAGTAGTTAACCATGTCCACCAATGCTGGGGCTAAGGCCAAAGAGCTAGTACCTAAGAACCCTCATCTAAAAATTGGAGATGGCCTTTATGATAAGGGTAATTGGTTGAGGGACCCTGAAATAGGATTGTTAGGCTTAGGACTCTTCAAAGTCACTTTTGGGTAGAGGAATTCCCCAGCTCCTTTGAATGGCATATGGGAGCAGGATGTAGGAAAGCTTGTGGTCCCAGGTGTTTTTATGGATGTAGATTTGTTAGTCCTGATTGCACAAAATTATGACTCTATGGCAAGATGCATCAGGAACATAAAGGGATCAGTCTTGCTTGAGATAAATGAAGATGAATTCAGGAAAGTGCTTAAACTCAGTGAGTCCTCCAATTTGTTAGAACCTATTGACTTTGAGTCGTTAGCCCAAGTTTACAAC
Source organism: Cryptomeria japonica (assembly GCF_030272615.1). Lineage (NCBI taxonomy): Eukaryota > Viridiplantae > Streptophyta > Pinopsida > Cupressales > Cupressaceae > Cryptomeria > Cryptomeria japonica. The sequence continues at coordinate 485,406,862 of NC_081415.1, read as the reverse complement.
ACACAAAGGGATCATCTTAGAAGTGGCCCATTGAAAGAATTCTTTGTAAAGATAGGGGGGTTAATAGTTGTAGGCCCCAACACAATGGAACAATTCTCTCTCAAACTATTCACTCTGAGAGTTAAGGGTATGTATTAGGCATTATGCTAGATTTTTGGAGAGGATGCTGAAAAGAATATGCCAACCCATTATATGTTAATGATTGCACAAATTCTAAACCCCTCCCTAGCAATAACATTTTATTATGCCTCATACCTTGCTGATGCAATTCATAAAGGGCTAGAAGGAATAAAAAATGGTAAGGTGGATAGGCCATTTGGATGGTACTCTATGTTAATGCAAATGTTTCTGTTCAAAGGGGCTGATTATTTTGGAAAGGAGATGAACCTGATTAAGGTCAAGGATAAAGAGGAGATGTCAGTGCAATTGTGGAGTACTGTTCTATCTTGGGATAGAGAAGATGCAAGTTATTTAAAGTTTGATAGATGCTTTGCATCTAAAATTAGGATTCTTCTATGCAGAGAAAACCGTAAAATTCCTAAGGCTCTTTTGAAGTTTCTCAGACCAAAGGATTTTGCAAAGGATATCAAGATTGTTCACAATTGGGGAGACATATATTTGTACCCTGTGTCTACTATTTTTTGAGTGTTTGGATTTAGAGGCACCACCTTTTTACTACCCTATCAGGTCCAATTGAAGATAGGGATTGCAGAAGTCCTGAGACAAATTGGGGGAGTACAAGAAGCCGAGCTAACCAATAGAGGTAAAGGGACTATTTTCCCAACTATTACCATGGCTCACCATTTTGTGATCACAAAGGGTGGATGGAGATTTTTTGAAGAATTATTTAAGCCATATAGGTTGTCTACTACAGTGTCAAGATGTGCAGACCCCAAGGATTTTTTCAATGGCATGTTCAGAAAAAGAGTAGTGTGTAGAGGTAGGCCACATCAATTTCAGTTCCTAGAAGTTCTGATTATAAATGAATTCAACATAGATGAGCAAGAACTGAGGAAGGAGAAGTGGGTGGCATATAAGAAAGCCCTTGATTTTATCCATCAATTTGACACTAGCTATGACCCCCTTTCTAGCTTTAATCCATTTGAGGAGAAAATTAAATTCTTGATTCTTTATTTTGAAGATCTCATGTAGACCTTAAAAGAAAAGAGGGAGGCCATAATGCAAAATGAGCCTGATAAGGCTAAGATGGTATTGGCTAAGCCTTCCTTTGCTAGAGATATCCCACGTGGTGACTATGTAATGCACAAAAGGTCAAAGTACACTGTGATAATGCCAGTGGCAAGTGAGCCTTCCACTTCAAAAGGGAAGAGGAAAATTGAAGATGTCATTGACATCCAAGATTCCCCTAAGAAGCAAAGAGTGGGAAAGGAAATTGAAACTGATGAGCCTCAATATTCTCCATCTCAGTCTCCTATCCACATTGGAGATGAACAAGCTGTGGTTGAACAATTATTGCAGTTAGGGAGTCTCAGTGGGATTGCCTATACCTATGAGGAGACCCAAGAGGGGATGACTGAAGAGCCACCTAATGCTGAAATGGATTTGACTAATGGTGAGTTAAAGGGCCAAGAAATGGACCTTACTGTTAAGCAAGCTAGTGAAGAATTCCTAGCTAACAATAATTTTGTCACATCAGGAGCTTTTATACAGTTCTATGGAAGCAAAATATTGATCAATTCAAGACTAGATGTGAATAGAGGAAAAGTTAACAACCTCTTAAAAATACAACTCAGGTAGAAGAAGAGGTTAAGAAAGAAATGATGGAGAAATTCAAAGCAATCACTCCTGAGAAAGGAAGAGAAATGGTAGCAAAGGCTGGTGTGTTGATTCTCCCTGAATGGGATATAGCTAATGCCTTAGTGCTTGACATAGTGAGGAAAGAAACAAAGCCTATGGAAGGAGTGACATTCAGAAAAGATAATGTTGCTCTTGTCATGTGGTCTTTAAAGAAGGATGAAAACAAAAGAAGGAAGGATGCATCAGATTCTAGTCTCTTAGGAGACATGATAGTTAAAAGAGTCCAAGACACGGGGGTAGTGGAAGCTACAAGCACAGTCCTAAAGACTGCAAAATTCAGTGTTGCGGTGGTAGAGAAAGAGGCACAAGAAAAGGCTAATCTGCAATTGAAGTTGGAGACTATTGTAAAAGCTTACAATGATGCTAAAGAAGGAATAGCCAACAGTGACAACATAATTGCTAGACTCCAGAGTCAACTGGCAGGTCAATATCATCTCGGTGAATCTTCTACACTCATGATAGCCTCCTCTCCAGCAAGACCCCCTCCTACTAGTCCCATCATTGAATATCCCCCTTCTCCTATGCCTTCTAGTTCCCAATTATCTAAAAATGTCCAACATGAGTTGGAAAAATTGAAACAAGCTCAAACATTGTATGTAAACAAATATGAGGAGAAGGTGAAAGCCACCATCTTGAAGTTTGTTGAATCAGTCAAAACCTCCAATGTATACATAAATATGAAGAGGATTCTTGAGATTTTGATCAAATTGAGAGAGGAAGAAGCCACTTTGTAACCAATCTTGAATAAGTGGGTGCCTAGAGGTAAAGAGTTAGAGCTCATGTGTTCTTCCCATGCAGATGTAGAAGAGAATGACAATCTAAGGTCCATATGTGAGTTTATAAAAGTGATGAATTTTCTTTCAGTGGAAGGAGCAAGTATAAAAAGAAAAGCCCAACTTTATAGGAAAGAATATTCAAATCATAAATTTGAAATGTTTCCAGGAGGTTTCATTGGTCCTATCCAGCTAAAGGAAGAGAAGACTCAGTTAAAGGAGGTGGACCACAATTTGTCGCTAAGGATCAATCAAATTATTAGTACTGATGACACATCCTTATTTGTCCAAACAATTGAGGAAATTGAAAAAGTGAAATCTCATTATGGTTTCATAGAAATAGAGATTGGTCATGTACAAGTCACTTGGAAGCGGCTAGAAGATATGAAATAGAAGATTGCTAGTTTTACTTGGCCTAGTGATGATGTGTATCAGGAGTGGAAATATAAGTATATGGGATAGAAAGAAGATGATTGGGAGTAGTTATAGGAGGTTGAAATAGAACAACAAGCAGATGAAGCCACATATGCTGAAAAAGACTTATAACTGCTTCTTGAAAATGATCAGTTGTTTGTAACAAACTTTCTTTTGAAGGGTCCAAAGCTTGTATGCATCCATACTATTATAAATGGATACCAGGACTCCTAAAAAAATGATCACAAGTAATTGTAAGAAATCGCTGTAGAAATTTATCTAAGCTTTTTTCTAGTCTTATGGAGAATACTCTGAGTTTTGTAATATTTTCTTAAAATTAATATCGATATACAGACTAGAAATAGTGTATATACATAAATGTGCATAGCAGTCATAGGGAAACTCATGTCAAATGTGCAACTCAATACAATAAATAATCTTAGTTTGTAGCCCTATAGCATCATAATGCAGTCCTTGACCAAGTATGCATACAAGAAACATCTAGTTCTATTAAGGCACAAGCATCAAAGTTAGAGGTTATGACAACTGGTGAAAAACATCAAGAACAAAAAGTTAGTCTCAAGAATTAAGAGTTGTAATAAAAAAACTTAAAAGGATGAGGCATATTCATAACTTTTGCAATCCCACCTTGGATATCAACACTAGAAGCAACTCATATTGTTCATGTACAGACAAGACAACATGGGAGTTCATTATACTTAGCAACTCGTGGTGTTGTTATTCGTGTTGGCTCTGTTGGACCCTACAATTAAGATTCAATATACATTATTCAATAAGATTAATTGTGCAACATAATGAAATATTGAAAAGTGTGTTACCTTGTTGAGCTTCACTTGGTTTCGAGAATAGTTTAATATTCTCTACTTAACAGGGCCAACCACATGAAGGTGGAAGCTCATTTGGCCCCTCCCCCCCCTAACATCACTTTAAATTCCCTGTTAACATCTTATAACATTCATTCATTAATTCTTTCTACCATTATTAAAATATAGCATTCATTCATTAATATCACATAACGTTCATTAACACATAACATTGATTAACATTAATTAACACACAACATTCATCAATATTAATTAACACATATCATCCATAACCATTAATTAGCACATAATTACATTCACTAAGACATAAAAATCAGTCATTATCAAATAAGTTAGATTACAATCATTTATTTCTTTGTTTTTTCTTTGAAGCTACGAAAAGACTAAGTGCAACATTGGTGTCTTCATCATTTCCCCCCTCTCTAGATGTTCTGCCAATTGCTCGTGATCTCAATGTATGCCTAGTCCTATATTGAGGACGAGGACACTGAAGCGAAGGGGGGTCCTCTGCAATAACAAAGAAATGGGTTAAATTCAAAAAAAATAAAATTTATTGTTACAAGTATTTCATTAATTTAGAGAACATAATTGTTGTGCTCTTTACTTGATGGGGCCACATCATTTTGTGTAGCCTCGACCTCAACACGCTGAACACCAAGGTCCTCTTTACTTGAGTGGGGAACATCATGTTCTTGAGGTTGTGTACCCAGATCATGCTCCACTTGCTCACCACCGACTACATGCTCTAAAATATTAACAAGAAAGGTTACATTAATTACTACTCTAATTACAAATTAAGATGTTTAATTGTATTAATAGCTAAATAAATAAATTTGAATAGCAAATGAATACCTCCACTACTGGGATGCACATCCAGACCTTCATGTGCAGGTGGTGTTTCACAATTAGCAGGCTGCATTCCAATGACATGCACATTGTTATCATTGCTTGCTTATTTAAAACAAATATAGTCACTTTATGTTGGAACTCAACATCAATTAGATTATTGGTAAAGTATTCAATTTGAAGCAACTTCCATTTAGCATATTTACCTGTGTGATAGATGCACTCGAATGTCGTGTATGCCCACTCAATTCTCATAACCGATCAGCCACGACTGAATAGCCTTGTTGGTAGGCAATTCTCTTGTCATCTTCTATGGGCGCTCTATTGAATTCAGAGCCATGCATTTTTTCTTGGTACCGTGAATTTTGCTTGCATTGTTTGACAAAAAAAAACATTTGCAATTTATTAATATTTTGAGACAATATGGGAGTTTACATGAGATACTTACAATTCGTGCAACAAGTTTCATGTAACCACCAGAGCCGAGTTTGTGTTGCCCGTGCTTTTCTTGCCTTGCCTTGGTTGCCTTTGACATGTCATTCAGTCTATAAAAAGTTTAAAATATGTTAGATTATATAAATATAAAGAGTAATTAATTAGTACATAATTACATTCTTAATAGTATCTCGTACCTTCTTCTGGCGTCTACTGGTGTATTTCCTTTTTTCCTTTCAATTCTCTCCTTGGCATCCAAAATCAGGTCCTTCCACTCCCTCTCTGGAATCATGGGGGGATGCTCGTAATTTAGGTTCCTCTCCAAATGGGTCCTGTATTGGTCCCTCACATACTTTAGATATGTGCCAACTTTTTCAAGGAGCTTGGTTTTGTCAAAGGTGTCATTTCCAAACCACTCAACCATTTGGTTTGTCAATTCATCTTTTAACCTTTTTTCTTGGTCATTCCACCTTTTAAAGCAAAAATAAACCTGTTAGATTTAGAAATGAATTGAAGCTACATTTATTACACTTCAAGAAATGGATCAAAGGAAAAATATTCTAGCAATGATATGCAATCAAAAGTGGATAAGGGTTAGTTCACATATGATGTACCACCTTTTACGTATGGTGGGCCCAAATATCTGCAATGCAATGTCACTAAGATGTTAATAGAAAATATCATTGCCTACAAAAAATTCATGGGATCAATATTAGTCCAAAATGAGTGATCATAAAGTAAATTACAATTAGAGTATATATAATAATAATTTTAAAGTACCTGGAACCTTTTGTATCTTTAAGGGAAGCATTTCTTCGTCGCTCACCACGAATGTGGCCTGCAATGTTCCCGTACTAGCAATACGAGAAGATCCAGGAAATGATACTATGTTATCAATAGTAGTTGGTTGTGGCACATCCCCATGTGTATCTTTTCCTGCAAAAAATGAATCCACTATGAAATGGCATTAGAATTCAAGAAAGAACGCTTGAAGGGAAATAAACACATGACAGAAGATAGAGCAAAAGAGGGATCTACCAATAGTGGGCGGGCCAATATGACGTACACTAGAGGATTTCTGCATGCTATGTGTTGCGACATTGTAGTCAGCAATACAGGTGAGGGTGACCTCTAATGAGGCAGCATCGACATTTGCACAGTAACATTGACAACACCTAAAGAATAATACATTAAATATATGAAACATTAAATATATGAAAAGTGCAAGAATTGTAAACAAGGATGAACCTTTATTTTGAAAATTTATAGTATCAAGTATGATGTGTTTTGGGTACTCAGAGTGATAAGCCAAGCACATGATAATACAAGAAAATCATCATCACCTGATCCTGCAATACCCTGATCGTAGGAACATCTTTCATGAGGGCAGATAAATTGCTATAAAAACAATACATACATATTTTAGTTAATGACATAAAAAGAGAACAAAATATAAACCATTATTGAACTTTTGTTATAATTAAATCTTTCATTACTGCTTACTTGCAAGTTTTCTATTGTCTTATACAATAATTCCATCCTCTGTCGTATCTCATTAGTGGTAGGATGCACGACTGCCAAAGCAACAATCTTTTTTCTAATTTTTATAAGAGGCATTTTAAAGAATTTCACAAGGTATGTGGGATCTTCAGGGTCATCATTTCTTAACCCTAATGATTCCGCATCCATAGAAAGGTGCTCAGGTACTGTAACTCCCTTTCCCTTTCCCCGAACATTCATCTGTGTCAAGAATATCATTAACAATTACAAAATTAGTATAAATCACTAAAAAAAAGAACATAATAATGTAACAATTTGCTTCTACCTAATTTGTATAATTACAATGAGGTTTACTTGCTCGGTAGAAGTGTCACAAGGTACATCTCTATCTGCGATATGTGATGGATCCATGTCGGCCTGTGACAAAAAATAAAAATAAAAAATGTTAGCGCAATTAAATCATACACAACATGAACAACATGAACTTTGTAGACAAAAAGAGTATTAAATAATAAAAAGATGTTGTCATCAAAATCATTGTAATTTTTTTAATTACTTACCTTTACTTTATGTAGACTATGCAGGATCCTCAACTAAATGGTCACATAAATAGTCACATAGCTAATAAACAATCCAATTTCCATAAATAAACACAGTTTAAAAATTATCATATAAATAGTCACACCCCCTATCTCCATCTCCATATTAAAAGGTGCATCATGAATTAATTATGTAATGGCATTAGAATTCAAAACAGAATGAATTAATTGGCATTAGAATTAAATAAACACAGTTTATGTGGAACCTCTGAGTAAAATACTTGCTCACATTGGCTTGGAAGAACATAGGGCTCATCCCCAAATGGTTCAAATGACCTTGTATTTAGCATTAGAAAACCATTATCATGTTCAATAACAGTTCTATTAGGATCATTTTTATTCAATCGTAGCTTGTACCACTTGACGATGAACAAAACTAATTTGAAGGAATTAAAATCACACTCAAGTATATCATCCAAAATGCCATAGTATTGATTTTGAGACTATTGAGGATGAATGTCATTTCTCGATGAAATATTTGTCACCTCAAAGACTATAGTGATGCTAGAATCACAAGTTTTCTTCATGTCATCCAACTTTTTAATGCCAAATTTATGACCACTACAGCACATAGCGTTGTGGTGTTTGACCTACAATATGTCAAACATGTAAAATTTATTGCATTGTGAGTTGATAAACATATGGGTGATTAATAAATTTATACGTACCTGTTTATCTCTTAAACCATATGCTAAATCAATTTCCCTTTGCGTAACATTGGAATCTCCATTACGATGTGCTTCTTTAACCAATGAAGACACACCTTCCCATGTTAACGTGCATCTAGAATGTTGACAACGTTCAATCCATACCATCATCCAATCAAGATTGTTTTCAATATACAAATGTAGTGCATCCCACTCTCGACCAACTGTACAAAAAATAAATAGACATCTTACAATCGATTTATTTTGAAGATTAAGAATTAATTAACTACAATAACATCTTATAATTACCTCTCACTTTCCTCAATCTATCTTTCCCCATCAAGTACTCCCCTTTGAATTTGTTAATGGTGTTGGGATCCCAAATGCAATCCACGTGGATCTTTGCTGCAAACTTAGGAAGATATTCAGAAATGTACACCATAGTCTGGTATACCATATATCCCTCCACCATAGAACCCTTAGGATGTGCTCTTTGTCAAACCAAAGCCTTCAAAAATTCCAAGTGCCTCTCAACCATCCACATTGACCTAGTGTGTACAGGTCCACATAATTCAATCTCCTCAAGTTGGTGTATGAGGTAGTGTTCTTGTGCATTGAAAAAAGCTGGAGGTAGACACTTTTGCATTTCACACATTAAATGAGGAATTTTTCTCTTCCAATATTTTATATCATCTTTATGGATTTCTTTACATGACAACCACCTACAAGGTATTCAAGACGCAAAAAAATATATTGCATAAGAAGTAAAACAAATCACAAATATAATATCTATACAATGAACTAAACAAATATCACTACTTACCTCATGTATTTTCCAAGATCATATATTGTGAGATTTTGCCAAGATCAAGGGCACAATGAAAAGTATTAAAATAGAGACAAAAGAATGACAAGAACAAACTGTATTCTCATCAATATAAAATGATCAACTGGATTCATACCAATACAATGAATATAAGCCTTCTTATATAGGCAAGGCCATATGGATGTACAAGCACACAATCATGACATGTGGCACAATGAGAAACAAGGGTAGGTAAGAAATACTAGGGGTAGGTAGGAGAAATAATATAATATTCCACAAGAGGTGGATGACCCACTGAATGTGGAGCGTAACAGCAAAATAAGACCACAAAGGGTGGAATTTCTCCTACAAGCTCTATCCCTATGTGCACACTTCCCTAAGTGTCTCAAATCCAAACTACAAAGAGATGCATTATCCTAAGTTAACTTAAGTAAAGTGTAATAATATCCATAATGAATATTTATTTACACCAACACCCCCCCTTAAGTGCAACTTAGGGGAATGAAGACTTAAGTCAACAATGCAAGATGGGTCTCGGCTACTAGGCCATGATAGGTACCCATGTACAATATGCAAATGCAAGAAAAACTATGCAATGCAATCTCTCACAAACGGAGAAAGGGAGAAAACCCAGTGGAAAAAAACTCCCCCCCAAAAGAGAGATGAAAGTACAAAAGACTCTCAAAGAAGATGGACAAAACCTCAAAGAGGAAAAAGTCCCCCCCATAAGAGAGGAAGGAGAAGTCAGCTGACCCCCCCTAATGACACATCCCGCACCCCCAAGAGCTCACAACTACTGGAACTTACACTTGATGAAAGGTTTGGTGAATATGTCAGCAACCTACTCCGTTGTAGGACAATACTACAAATCAATGACCTGCTCTTGAATGAGCTCTTAGATATAGTGCATATGAATCTCGATGTGTTTGGTCCGCTAGTGTTGGACTGGGTTCTTCGAGATTGCAATAGCACTCTGATTGTCGCAATGTAGAACTATCGGTCATGGAGTGGTGAACCCAAACTTTGTGAGAATCTGCTAAAGCCAAATGGTCTCAGTCACTGCATTAATAGTGCCTCGATACTCAGCCTCAATCGAAGAGAGAGAAATAGCATGTTGCTTCTTGCTCTGCCAACAAATGGGGCCTGAACCAAGGTGAAAACTGTAACTAGAAGTAGACTTATGATCATCAAGATCCCCAGCCCAATCGGAGTCTTTGTAACCAACCAAGAGAAGTCCTGTGCCTGCTGCATAGTGAATCCCATAGTGATGTGTACCCTGGATGTAATGAAGGACGCGTTTGGTGGCTTTCCAATGAAGCTCATGTGGTTCCTGTATGAAGCGGGAAACCATGCCAACTGCAAATGAAATATCAGGGCGTGTATGGGTCAAGTAGATGAGACTACCCACAAGCTGATGATACAAAGTGGCATCAGCTGGTGGAGAAGAACACTGAGCCTTAAGCTTGACTCCTGAAAGAAAGGGAGTCGGGGCAGGCTTACAATCAGCCATATGAAAGCATGCAAGTAGATCAAGAGCATACTTGGGTTGCGATAGTGTAATCCTAGAAGGTGACTGTGAAATCTCGATCCCAAGAAAGTAGTGCAAAAGACCCAAGTCAGTCATAGCAAATCTGTCATGCAAAGTAGATTTGACCCTACTAGTGATGGATGTAGTACTCCCTGTAATGATCAAGTCATCAACATAGAGCACAAGTATCAAGTGAGAGTCATCCTGTCACAAAATGTAGACATTCGGATCAGAATGACACCTGGTGAATCCTACAAAGAGAAGAAAGGAATCCATCTTGGCATACCAAGCCCTGGGGGCCTGCTTAAGGCCATAGAGAGATTTCCTTAGTCTGCAAACCAAGGAAGTATCCTAGATGAAACCCTGCGACTGCTCCATATAAATCTCCTCATCAAGGTCACCATGAAGAAAAGCACTCTTCACATCCATCTGATGTAAAACCCAACCATGAGCTACAACAATAGCAAGTGTGAAATGAATGGAGTTCATCTTGGCTATGGGTGCAAAGGTCTCAGTATAGTCAACACCTGCAACCTGAGAGAAACCTTTCACAACAAGCCGAGTCTTATAATTATCCACACTACAATCCACTGCAAACTTGGTCTAATAGATCCACTTACATCGAACCATCTTTCTCCCCTTAGGGAGATGGACTAAATCCCATGTGTTGTTCCTCATCAAGGAACTATACTCTTCCTCCATAGCTTGGTCCCACTCAGGAACCCCTAATGCTTCCCAAAATGTCTGTGGATCAAAAGTGGTAGCAATGAATGCATGTGGTAGATCCTGATGTTGTGATCAAGTTCTCTGTGTATCTGAAGGATCCCCAACAAGAGAACTCATGGAATCAAGTGTCTGTCAAGCCCAATGAGGTCTAGGTGGAGGTGGAGAATGAGGCTCCTCAACTGCAAGTGGACCCTGCGGAGGTGTAACCCTATGAGTCAGAGTTGAAGGAGTCTCATCATCTGAATCACTAGCATCACTATCCACAATGGAGGAAGGTGGAGGAGGTAGAGAGGCTAAGCTAGGAGAGCTTTCCTCAAAGTGAACACTCCTCTCAATGAACACCTCATGTGTCTCAAGATCCATCAATCTATATGCCTTAACACCCTCAGGATATCCAACAAATATGTAAGGCCGACTCTGAGGTTCCAATGCCTTGCATTTCTATAGAGGTATGCGAGCCCATGCTAGACACCCAAAGACTCTAAAATGTCTCACAATTGGTTTCCTACTAGCCCAAGCTTCAAAATGAGTAATACCTTGCAAAGCTTTGTGAGGAACTCGATTCTGGATGTGTGTGGCACAACTGATAGCCTCAACCCAAAAGGCAGGATCAAGAGAACATGCATGAATCATATAGCTAGCCATTTCTTTGAGAGTTCTATTCTTGCATTCTGCAACTTTGTTCTGCTATGGAGTGTATGCAACAGAATGCTGAAGATCAATCCCCTCAAATGTACAAAAATCCTCAAGTCTTTTGTTCACATATTCCCTTCCATTATCTGTGTGAAGAATCTTGACCACTTTCCCAGATTGCTTCTCCACACAAGTCTTGAAGTCCTAAAATCTGTCAAATACTTCACTCTTATGAATGAGAAAGTAGACCCAAGTGAAGCGAGAGTAGTCATCAATGAAGGTGAGGACATAGTGGGCCTTGCTAAATGAAGGTGCTGGAAATGGACCTGCTACATCGCTGTGAACAAGTTGAAGAACTTCCAAAGGTCTCCAAGCTTTCCTTTTATCAAACTTCTCCTCAGGATCTTGCTCATGGAACAACCTGAACATACACCCTCTGAAAAACTGATTCGAGGTAGACCTATGACCATGTTGTTGGTGTAAATAATTATTCATCATGGATATTATTACACTTACTTAAGTTTACTTAGGATAATGCATTTCATAGTAGTTTGGATATGAGACACTTGGGTGTTTGTGCCACATTGGGATAGTGTATGTAGGAGAAATTCCACCTTTTATGGTGTTGATCTTGTTATTACACTATCATATCCACTTATTGTGGAGTGATAATTCCACCTTCGGTGGGTGATCCACCTCATGTGGAATATTATATTATTTCTCCTACCTACCCACACCTATTTCCTACCTACCCTTGTTTCTTATTGAGCCACATGTCATATTTGTGTGCTCATACATCCATATGGCCTTGCCTATATAAGCAGACCTCTATTCATTGCATTGGTTAATCTAGTTGATCATTGATTTTTTCTATTGATGAGAATACAGTTTATTCTTGTCCTATATTGTGTCTCTATTTTGTACATTTCATTGAGCTCTTGATCTTGGCAAAATCTAACATGGTATCAGAGCCATTGGGGCTTCATTGATTCATCTTGAAGAGGCATTATTGCGACGTCAAAAGGCAGATCTGAGGAGCAGCATCTTTTGGAGGCATCCTAGACCAGATCCGACCCCGCCATTGCGTCCAGAAGGCCATTTCCATGAATTTTGGTTATAAAGTCGACCTATTTTGGTGAGAAAAATTTTTACCCCAATTTTGCCATAATCGTACGGATTTCGAAAATTTTTATTATTTTTCAGAAATTTTTTTTTTCTTTTTCTGAAGTATTTTTCAAAAAATCAAAAAAAAAATTGGAAAAATTCCGAAAGCAAAAAAAATTGAAAAAAAAAATCAAAATAAAAAAAAAAAATTGTTTTTTGGGGGGTCCGCAAACCCCCCCCGTGATCCGCGTGTACCGCAGACTGCAGGTTGCACAGGCCTCGTACTTGCGCTGTACCCACCGTAGACCGTCGAGGATCGTGCCTATACCTGTTTGCTGCACCGTTTCTCGTGCCGCCATCCCAGACGCCTGCACCTCCTCTCTGGCATTCGCAGCGTTTTCCACGATGCCGACTGTCCGTGCCGCAGACCACGTCCTCCCGCCACCGCCGTGCACGCCGCCGGTTCCCACAAACAGAGACCCATCGCCACCTGCAGATTTACACCGAACCTCCACCTCTGGCCCGTCCGACCAGTGCCGCCGGCTTCCTCTCTGACAATGCCCGCTTCGCCACACGGACACAGGTCAACCAAACCGGCAAACCCGCGTTCGCCACATGGTAGGCGGCCACTGGCCCATGGGTACACCCGTACACATAGTCATCCATACGATAGCCGAGTCATCCGCCATGTCATCTGCCGAATCAGCCTGCCCAGTCAGCAAATCCGTACGGTGCGGATTACACAGTCACCTTGCCACGTCATTCGTCCGTACAGTATGAATGCCCAGTCAATAGAGGGCGAAGTTTTTGCGACAGTCATACGGCCGTCAAATTTAACCCACTGAATTGCTGACATCAGCACCACATCAGCAAGGTTTGAAAATTTTTGGACCCCCTCTCATTTGCATTTTTTATTTTGCAGTTCAACTTCAAATGGTCATAACTTGCTCATTTTTGCTCCTTTTTGGGTGCAATTTTTTTTGAAATGGGCTAGAATTTCGTGCTCTCCACAGTGGTGAAGAATTTTTTTGATTTTGATGCACGTATTTGTCAAAAAATGCAGTTTTTGGTGACTGTACCTAAGTAATCCCAATTTTTGCAACTTCAGAGGCTTTGTTTGGGGTCATCCGACCTCCCTTTTAGGTGCCATTTTTTTTGAAAGTGTGCATTTTTTCGTCTACTTTCACATGATGCTATCAGATTGATGTCATTGTAAGTAGAAATTGTACTTTTAGATCTTGGCCATTTTTGGCTCTCTTGGTACTTGTATATTTGCTTGAATCTCAGTTAGATTCATTGCACTATTGATTGAAGTCTCTTGTATCTCATTTGAGAAGTTGTAAAATTTGCATCATAAGTCCACTTTGCCTTGTTTTGCAAGTGGCTCATTGTAATCGCATTAAGTATAAAGTGCCAAAATCATCACTTTAGGGGGGGTACTTTGATTGAGTGAATTTGGGCGGGGGGTCTCTTATGCTTTTGTGCTCTTGTGTTCCTTCCTTTTTGTTGCTATGGGTTCTTCTAAGTTTCCTCTCTTAACTCCACATAATTATGCTACTTGGAAAATTGATGCATGGAGTAAACTTATGGAAAAAGGACTCACTCATTACATTGATGGGACTATTGTTGCTCCAGCTGATCCTAAGGTTGATCTAATTGGTCACTTGGATTGGCTCACTAAAAATATCATGGCAATTGGTACCTTAAGAAAGTATGTATCAAAGGATCTCATTTTTCATATTGAGAAATGTACTCTAATCAAGGATGCTTGGCAAAAGTTTCAAGACTTGTATGGTCAAGTTGATGAGATTAGGGGATATCAAATTGATAGTGATCTCACCATGTTGGATCCCAAAAACTTTGATACTATACAAGATTATGTCACTAAGGCAAATGAGTTGAGGGCATAACTCAAAGATTGTGGCATTGATAAAAAGGATACTCAATTGATATTCAACTTGATAGGGAAGCTTCCACAAGAATATGCAACATTTGTTTCTAGTTTCCAAACCCATAGGATGACAATGGGTTCAAGCTACAAAATGCCTACATTTGATGCTTTCAATGAAATGTTGATGATGGAACAAACTAAGTTGATAAGCATGGGCATTCTTAAGGCTTCTAAGTCTCAAGCATTAATGGCAAATCAAGGGAACAAAGGAAATCAAGGAAAGGACAACTCAAACAAGAAGAAATGGCAATCAAAGCCTAAGGAAAAAGCACCATCTTCTCCAAAACAAGGAGATTCATCCTCTTCCAAGAGAGATAATTTACCAAAGAGGGAGAGACCTACTTGTGCTTATTGTAAAAAGATTGGTCATGAGGAGCATCGTTGCCATTCTAAGAAGATTGATGAGCTCACACATATCATCAAAAAGCATAACATTGATTTGCCTAAAGTCTACAAGAAGGATGATTCATCAACTTCCACTTCCTCACATTTAAAAGGAAAAGGGCAAGCATTCATGGTTTCTACAAGTGGGAAGACTCACTCTTTTGGAACAAGAAAAGGAAAAGCTCTATGTGCTACAACAAGTCATAATTAAGAGAGATGGCTTCTAGATTCAGGGGCTTCTCATCATATGGCATCCTTGCAGTCTATGTTCTCTACATTTGAGCCTTGCACCATGCCATAGATTTTGATGGGCAATCATACATACATGGATGTGATTGGGAAAGGATCTATTGACATTGGGGATAACTCCTTCAATGATGTGTTGTGTGTACCCCACTTGACAAACAATCTCCTTTCTATCTATCAAATCACACATGGCACAACTAAGAGAGTTATGGAGTTCACACCTGACTCAGTTTTCATTAGAGACTTGGAGAATAGAGCTATCATTGCAACTCGGGTTGTTGATCATGCATCTCGGTTATACTCCTTTTCAGATTTTGTTGATGATGATGATTTCACATTTGATGATTCTATACATGTTGATCACACTTATTGTGATGGTTCAAATTTTGAGTAGAACTTTGGACACTTGAACATGGGGATTCTCACATGTAACCCATTATTGAGTCTTGTATTTCATCTCCTCATATTGATATCACATTACCTATTGTACCTGATGATGCAGATAGTGCGACAATTTTGCCTTCATGTGATTCAGTGCAACAGGATATTCATTGTCTTCCAACTTCAGATTCATGGGATGATTACTTGATAGATATTACAGTTTGTTTGTGGAATCCTACATTGCAGATTTGGGAGACATCATTGATGACATTCATCTTCTCTTTGATGAAGATTATCCTTCTTTGATTGTTGCGAGGGCACACTCTGACCCTCTTGTTCATTCTCTACATGATCATTCTTTTGAGGTTGACATGATTGTGGATACTTATGTACAGTAGTTGGAGGAGGTCTCTTTATTTTTTGAGGAGACATGTGAATCTTTGGGACATGTTCTACATCCATCTCCACTAAATCTTGGAGTGCCTTTTTCAGCAGTGTGGCACAGTTTGCCACCTTTGGAGGGGGTATCTTTTAGCATCGACATGGGGACACTTGAGTAGTTTTCAGAGATTCCTTTCATCATGAGTTTTCTTCATACATCTTCCCTTCATGATTGGGAAGACTTCATGGATACACCTTTGGTTTTGTTTCTTCCTAAGGGGAGGAATGTTGTTTGACATTCGTGGAGTAGTTTCTTCGTACATCGCGCTTCTTCCATTGGTGCAGATTCTCCATTGAGGGGGGGTCACAGTTTGACTTCTCTTCTTCTCTCATATGGGGGGGACTTTTTCCTCACATGGGGTTTTGTTCCTCACATTCTTCTATGACAGTTCTCTTGTATGTTTTCATCTCTCTTTTGGGGGAGGGTTTTTTCCCATTGGGTTTTTCTCTCTTTCCCCACTTTGTGAGAGATTTCATTGCATTGGTTTGCATGAATTTGCATTTGTTCATGGGTACCTAGCATGGCCTCGTAGCTAGGACCCATCTTGCATTGCTTAGTTGCATTGTAAACTTAAGTGCATTCCCCTAAGTTGCACTGAAGGGGGGGTGTTGGTGTAAATAATTATTCATCATGGATATTATTACACTTACTTAAGTTTACTTAGGATAATGCATTTCATAGTAGTTTGGATATGAGACACTTGGGTGTTTGTGCCACATTGGGATAGTGTGTGTAGGAGAAATTCCACCTTTTATGGTGTTGATCTTGTTATTACACTATCATATCCACTTATTGTGGAGTGATAATTCCACCTTCGGTGGGTGATCCACCTCATGTGGAATATTATATTATTTCTCCTACCTAGCCACACCTATTTCCTACCTACCCTTGTTTCTTATTGAGCCACATGTCATATTTATGTTCTCATACATCCATATGGCCTTGCCTATATAAGCATACCTCTATTCATTGTATTGGTTAATCTAGTTGATCATTGATTTTTTCTATTGATGAGAATATAGTTTATTCTTGTCCTATATTGTGTCTCTATTTTGTACATTTCATTGAGCTCTTGATCTTGGCAAAATCTAACACATGTCTTTAGTGCTGAGCTGCTGAAGATAGAGGTAGTTGAGGTGACCAAATTGCTCATGCCATAGCTTACTTTCAGAATTTGAAGGAGTAAGCAAGGCTCTAGAAGGTGAACTTGGCACAAAGTGGGAGAATGAATAAAGCCTTGAGTTGTCATTGACTTGTCTCACTGCTACCAAGGCATCATCATCAAGTTCCTTGACCACAACTGAATCTGGTGTAAACTCAATCTTTTTCCCATTCCCACAGTGAGTGATTTGGTAGATAGAGAGAAGGTTGGTAGACAAGTTAGAAACATAGAGAACATTCTCAAAAGTTCCATCATCCATGTCAACCGAACCTTTCCCTTTAACCTCTACTTGTGTATCATCACCTATGTAAATGTGAGGTACCTTAGATGGCTCCAATGAACAAAACTACTCCTTTGTAGAACCCATGTTATATGAGGCACCCGAGTCAAGTATCCACTACTGTGAAGAACCTGTTGTAGCCACAAATGCTTGCCCTTTTGCCTTAGACTATGAGGAAGAGGAAGGAGATGAATCGTTCTTTGTGTAGGCGGATGGGAAGTTGATGTTGTTTTTCTTAAGAAGATTAGTTAACTCATCAACTTGCTTTGTGTGGCATCGATGCTCATCATGACCATACTTCTTGCAATATACACAAGTTGGTTTATCCTTCTTAGGTGGTGTCCCCTTCTTGGAAGAGGATGAAAAATCGCCTTGTGATGGAGAGGATGATTGTCCTTTTTCCTACTGTGGCTGTGACTTAGATTGCTTCTTCTTCTTCTTGGAATCTTTGCCTTGACTTCCTTGATTCCCTTGATTAGCCACCAAAGCCTTGGACTTTGAAGACTTGAGAAACCCCATGTTTAACAACTTAGATTGTTCCAATATCAACATTTTTGTGAAAGCATCAAATGAAGGCATAACATAGGAACTCCCCACTATCAAATGACGAGTTTGGAAGCTAGACACAAATGCTGCATATTCTGGTGCAAGCTTGTCCAACAAGTTGAATATCAACTGAGCATCCTTTTTGTCAATTCTACAATCCTTAAGCTTTGCTCTTAGCTCATTTTCTTTTGTGACATAATCTTGGATTGTATCAAAACTCTTGGGATCCAAGTTGGTGAGCTCATTATCAATCTTATAACCTCTGATTTCATCAACTTGACCATATGATTTTTGAAACATATCCCAAGCATCTTTGATTGTAGTACACTTTTCAATATGAAAGATGAGGTCATCTGATACATACTTGCGCAAAGTTCCAAGAGCCATTCAATTCTTAGTGAGCCATTCTACTTGAGCATTAGGATCAGCCTTAGGATCAGGTGGTGCTGCTATTGTCCCATCTATGTAATGCGTGAGACCTTTTTCCATTAATTTGCTCCATACTTTAATTTTCCATGATGCATAATTATGTGGAGTTAAAGGTGGAAATTTATGAGGACTCATTGCAACAAAAATGAAAGAGCATAAGGAAAGAGAGGCACAATCACACAAGACACCCCCTCAAATTCACTCAATCAAAGAACCCCCCCAAAAGTGATGATTTGGCACTTTATACTTAGTGCATGTACAATGGGCCACTTGCAAAAAATGGCAAAGTGGACTTCTGATTTCAAATTTACAACTTCCTCAATAAGGCCAAAAGAGACTCAAACTAATAATGCAAGAGATCTAAACTAAGATCTAAGCAATTTACAAGTATCAAATAGGCCAAATAAGACCAATATCTGAAAGTACAATTTCTACTTAAAATCTTTGAAATCTGATCATAGATTATGAAAGAAGATGAAAAAACATGCACTTTCAAAAAAACAACACCTGAAAAGGAGGTCGTATGAGCTCAAACGAGGCCTTTGAAGTTGCAGAATTGAAGATTGGGCAGGTACAGTTGAGAGAATCCAAGAATTCTAAAACACTTGTGCACCAAAACTAGAAAATAACCACACCACTATGAAGAGCACGAAAAATTAGCCCAATCAAAAAAAATTGCACCCAAAAAGGAGCAAAATTGAGCAAGTTATGGGCCTCCAAAGTTGACCCAAAAATCCAAACTGCTCAACGGAGAGGGGTCTAAGAATTTCCAAACAAAACGCTGACTAGGCGCTGACTGGGCACTGACTGGGTTCTGCTAACTGGGCGCTGACTGTGTGCTGCTGACTGGGTAGAAGGTATTGATCCCAAAAATAATTTTCAATTTTTTTTTTCAAAAAATCTTTTCAAACTAGAAAATAATTTTCAGAAAAAAAAAAAAAAAAATTTTGAAAAAAATCTGAAAATTCCGTACCGTACCGCCGAATTGGGTAGAAAATTTCCTCCACACCCAAAAATCGATTTTCGCCAAAATAGGTGGAATTTATATTCGATTTTTATGGAAACGGCCTCTCGGACACAATGGTGAGGTTGAAAACACTCTAAGATGCCTCCAAAAAATGTAGTCCCTCAGATCTGAAAATGGAAGCCTTCGATGATGTCTCCAAAAACCAATCAATGAAGCCCCAATGGCTCTAATACCATGTGAGATTTTGCCAAGATCAAGGGCACAATGAAAAGTATTAAAATAGAGACAAAAGAACAACAAGAACAAACTATATTCTCATCAATATAAAAATGATCAACTGGATTCATACCAATACAATGAATATAAGCCTTCTTATATAGGCAAGGCCATATGGATGTACGAGCACACAATCATGACATGTGGCTCAATGAGAAACAAGGGTAGGTAAGAAATACTAGGGGTAGGTAGGAGAAATAATATAATATTCCACAAGAGGTGGATGACCCACCGAGTGTGGAGTGTAACAACAAAATAAGACCACAAAGGGTGGAATTTCTCCTACAAGCTCTATCTCTATGTGCACACTTCCCTAAGTGTCTCAAATCCAAACTATGAAGAGATGCATTATCCTAAGTTAACTTAAGTAAAGTGTAATAATATCCATAATAAATATTTATTTACACCAACATATATGACTTGCTTGACATTATTGTCGAAGTCGTCTAGGAAAGATAGAGGTAGAATGTACTGCAACAATTGTAAAATTATCTTTTCATTTTTTTGTAACATAATGAAAAGTACACGTACGCTCAGTACTTAAATACATACTAAAAACACAAGAACATAAATTACCTTAATGAAGGTATGCCAATCATATGTTTTCATCCCTGGCCCAAATTCACTTTTCTTTGATATGAGATTGTTTATGTTCGCAGCAAATCCTGTGGGAAATTGAATTTTTCGTATGACTTCTTTTATAGCATTGCTTTGCTGGTCCGTTAATAACCAAGGAAGCTCACTTATATTAATCTAGTCTCCATGGCTATTTGATTGAATGACATTTATCATTGCATGATTGGAATCCTGAATGTCACTACATATTTTGACAATTTTTTCTTTGTCACGCCTTCCATCCAATATTTTCCATAATGTCTCTGTTATATTCTTTCCAATATGCTTACTATCAAAAAAATGAACAATTTGTAATTGCTCGTAGTAGGGAAACCTACTAAATTGTCAGGGATAACTTTTTATTCCCTTAGGAAGGTGGTCATTTATGCCTTCATGACCTTCATGATCATCAATCACATCATTAGTAAACAAAACAAAATAGAAAAGATGTTTTATGACAAACCAATAGATGGAATGACATTACCTTGATGATTAATTCTATTATATTCTAACTTCCATAGGCGAGGTGTCATTCTTTGTGGCTTTGATGTATTCTCTTCTTTCCCATTGAAAAAATGTTTTTCAGTATTTCGATACTTATGATTTTTGTGGAGAAAGTGCCTATACTCATCAAACACCTACTTTCCTAAACTTTTTGAATGACGAGATTTCATCTTTGGACCACAAACTAGACATGCAAATTTTCCCTTTGTTTGAAGACCTACAAGATAATGTATAATTGGATTAAATATGGCAATTTTTTGAATTATAATGTTCATGCACAACTTAAACACTATAACATACCACAAAAATGTGTTAGCCCTGGGGCATCGTGTATTGTCCATAGAAGCATCACAAGGAATTGAAATTGTCTTTGTCCTATTGGTCTAGAGACATCATACATAGTGACACCATTCCATAACTCCAGCAACTCATCGATAAGAGGCTCGATATATACATTCATATCTTTAACTTGATACTTACCTAATCAAATGAATAAAAACATTACATAATTATTATGACCATTTTACTGCAATATTTATAATTAAATTTAGACGACTATATATAAATGATAAAATAACTAGAACAATCATTGCCAAAATTATGTGCTCCCTCTTTATTGACATCCATGGAGGAATGTTATTGTTGATAACAAAAACATGCCACACTGAGTAAATAGATCTCATCTCTCCAAATGGATTGACACCGTTCGCTGCCAATGAAAGCCTGAGATTACAAGGTTCTTCTTTAAAGTGTGGCCACTTTTCCTCTATGTCCATAAATGTTGAACCATCCGCAAGCATTCGAATAATGTCATCTTGACTTCTATTGCATACATGGCAATCCATAAATTGTGCCAAGCTAGTGCACTTGAATAATCCTTGCATACGTGGAATAATGGGAATATAGCGAAGAACCTTGCGAGGAACCCTTTTTGTTATTTGATCTGTTCGATATCTACTGATATGACATTCAGAGCATTTAGTTCAAAATTCATGTTGTTTGTGATATATAATATGATCATTGGGACAAGCATCTATTGCTTGATACTCCATTCCAATATCTTTCATAACGACAGATAATTCTCGGTATGAGCGAGGTAGAATATTTGATGGTGGTAACAAAAACTCACCTATCAATCTACAACAAAAAATATAATTTGTTATAATAAAGAATATTAATGGTACAACATGATTCACAATTTATTATGACATATATGACATGCCTTAACATACGTGACATTGTTATGTTGGATAAACCATTCATAACCTTCAAGTTCACCAACAACAATACAGTGGAGAGAAGAGTTGCCTGTGAGCCTTCATAAAGGGCCTCAGATGCCTTCTCAAGTAGAGGGACATCATGAACAACATCAAGGTCATCTTCATCATCATGATCAGCTGCGCAAGTACTAAATGAGACGTGGGTCAATGTATTTGTACCATCATCTTCAATTGTGTTTTCTAGCTCATGATCGTCATCTTCCATGGGATCATTATCTTCAGCTTCGATATTCACACCTCCATGTTCGTCCACTTCAAAAACCATATTCTCTAGGTTGTGTTGATCCATACCATGTGCTCTAGGGTGCTCAACCAATATAAAATTGATATACATAAATAAACCGTGATCATGATCTCATCATCACATGATTTATTATGTATATAAATTGTCAAAACGATATAATGAAAAACTTACCAATGGATGATAATCATGTCCACCTTCAATGTGACCATGCAGCCTACAATGTTTCTTCGTTGTTTTGATTAGAAGTCTTCTAGTCTTTAACCCCTTACAAATTTTGCACGGACAATAACATTTTCCATCACCTTTTCTTTTCAAGCTAGACCACAATCTAGAAATTATCTCCTTATTTTGTTGTTCGTTGATATTGTCTGACATGGTCTTTCTTCATAGGAAAGAAAATATAAATTATTATCTGACATGGTCTTTCCCTCAGGAGCTGGCAGATCCTGCTTCCATACTTTAATTCTGTTTTCTCAAAGGACAATCCTAAAAATCCATGCATTGCAAACAACTTTTTACACCTTTGTTGGTTGTGGTGGCATCATAGAGAGTTTACATCAATAAATGAAGAACATGCCAATGCTTTTAATGTAGCAGTAGAAGTCTATCTCTTATTCAATATCTCTAGTGAAACCCCCATGATCTTTTGTTGGAGTAGAATTTGTTATATTCTAGAAAGGGTCTTGTCCTTTGTTGATGGGATATTTATCTACCTCAAGAAACAACTGTTCTTTTCTCCAACAAGAAGTGGAACTAAATGAAGATCTAGCACCATGAAATTAATCCTCAAAAGGATTACTATAGTTAGTTTTGGTAGATAATGATCTGGGAAAAATACTAACGTGGCTTTACGAAACATTATGTACTAGCTTAGCATACTCTAACAACTTTGGTGTGACATGCTACATCCAGTTAAGTCTCCATCAGTATGTCTATTGTGTTTATGGATTGGGATTCAATGTACTCTTTTTATACACAAATTTTACTTTCAACTAAGGAGGTTTGTATGTACTTACTTGTCTTTCGATTGTATCCCTATTTCAAGAATTTCTTCTATCAACAAATCATTTGTTGTAAGTTGTACAAGTGGAAGCTTGAACATGCCTTCCATGTTAGCCTTCTTGATACTTTCAACACCATATTGTGCAACTAATCTTTAGAACTCCATTTTTTTGAATTGAAGAGTGAGTAGTAGGGACAATCTAGGACACTTACAGAGGTTTTGCAAGAGAGATAAATAGACCTAAATATTATGGCTTAATAATGATCAATAGGTAAACAGATAAGAAACTCTCAATATCAAAATGACTTTCTCAATTGTCTTTATTAGAAATGGATAGATGTGCTAATAATGGCTTTATGACTGTATGTCAACTTTAGACTCAATCCAAGAAGAGCTATAACTAATATGCGATATCTATATTTATGATCTCTATGATATAACGATCCCATAATTATGTTTCCACGCATCTATACCACAACATAAACATCATGCTAGTGTTCAGCCATAGCAATTGATATCCTAATTATAGAATGTGAAATATGCACATAACTATGAATAAAGATTAAGAAAAACAAAGAAAGATGCTTATTGCAAACATAAATGACTAATGGACAAGAATTGAATTCATTGTAGATAGTTTTGAATATCAAATTCACTTATTTGTGTGCATTTAGTAACTCATGTACTTGTGGCCAACCATTTATCTCTTTCATAAATTAAACACTTATTAATAACATTAAATGGTTGAGTAATTATGTTTTAGTTGAAATTGAAAATAAAATATTTTATTTCAAGACAACTCACACTATTCCCTATCATATTTTAGACTCTCAATTTTGTTAGTAGTGGTTTGATGTCTTTGGAGCTGATCATTGCATTTCTTTAGTTACATTTGCCAGCCTACTCCCAGCCTGTGCCAAAATGGGAGCTTTGAAATAGGGTATGGACATCCATCAAAGCATAAAAGATAGAGGAATTTTGTCAGATGTTGTTGCAACTACACAAAATGGATTTGTTGAGAAGGCTTTAGAAACTTTCAAGCAAATGCAATCGGCAGGTGTAAAGCCAAATTCCATGACCATTGCTACAATCCTCCCTGCCTATGCCAAAATTGGAGATTTGGAATAGGGTATGGACATTCATCGAAGCATAAAGGATAGAGAAATTTTGTCAGATGTTGTAGTTGTAACTGCCTTGGTAGACATGTATGCAAAATGTGGAAGCATAGACAAGGCACGTGAACTATTTGATAGAATGCTTGAAAGAAATGTTGTCTCATGGATTGCAACGATTGTTGGATATGCACAAAATGGATTTGTCAAAAAGGCTTTAGACACTTTCAAGCAAATGAAATTGGAAGGCATAAAGCCAAATTCCACAACCTTTGCTAGCATCCTTCCTGCCTGTGCAAAAATGGGAGCTTTGGAACAAGGTATGGACATCCATCAAAGCATAACGGATAGAGGAATTTTGTTAGGTGTTGTACTTGCAAATGCCCTGCTTGACATGAATGCAAAATGTGGAAACATGGACAAGGCTTGTGAATTGTTTGATACGATGCCGCAAAGAGATGTGATCTCATGTGAACAATCAACATGCATGTATACAGGAGGAAGGGATTGCTGATACAAAATTGAATGCTCACTCCTCAATCATAGTTCTATGGTTTTACGAGATTAAACTAGGACAATCAACCACCACATGTATATATTTTGCAACATGAAATTAAAAACTAGGGCAATTTGAATCTACCTCCTACGTGGGATTTCCTTCGACGTGGGTTTGATGTTCTTGGGGGTTGAAGTCGCCATGGACGCCTACACGAGATTGTAATTCACAAATGAATTCCCCACCTCTTTTTTAATTTTGTAATGGCCGTTGTCATCGGAATTACGACGAACTCGAGCACTTTTTTGAAAAAAAGAAAATTCTCATTGCTAATGCCTTCTTCGTCGAAACCAAATGGGTAATTTCCATTGGAATTACGACGAATGTGGGCATTTTTTCAAAAAAAATCAAATTTGGCCACAATATACCTTCTCCATCGGAAACCTCAGTCGAAAATCTAGTCCAAATGCATTAGTGGATACACAATAAAATTATGTCTAATTATCCCCCAAGGGGTCAACATTTACTAATTTATCCATCTAACATAGTCCATAATAGCACCTTTACATAGTGTACCAATAATCCATGCAAACTATTAATAAGATCAACCATGGTCAAACTAGGTTAACCAGAGCTTGATTGAGGAGGGGCTCTACAGACCACTGGCAAGACAAAGAAAGCAAGCAAAAAAGGACTAAAGGATGTGAATCGGTATACACAAAGAAGTGTAATGCTACCGGCAAATGGATTTAGTAGATGGACCAACATGTTTGATGGAAGGCCAAGTTGATCCACTGATAGAGAAGAGGTCAACAGGTATGAAGGTCCACCGATGAAGTTAGGTTATAGCGGTAAGGTGAGTTGAACCAGTAGTTAGTCTCGGTCGGTGAAGGATGTCAAATCGATATAGAAGACTGAAGATGATGCCAAACCGACATTGCAAACCAAGCATAGGCAGATGTTGACAAGGATGATAGGTGGCGAACACACAAAGGTTGGTGAAGTATTCATTGATGTAGTAGTCAACAAGCAAGTCGGATTTAATGAAGAGCCCGCAAATCATGGGAGGATGGTATAATGTTGTGGTTCAAGGAAGACAAGGTGGCAAGATGATTGAACAAGGATCTTATCTTTGTACTCGTTTGTCAAAAGAAATAGCTGAGCCATTAATGGCATTTGACAAAGAAACACATAAAAGCATGTTGCAGACATCCAAATATAGAAAACACACATTGGAAAGTGACGTGTTGGTGGTGCTGATTGATGACATGTAGATCATCACTCTAGAAAAGAATATATGATTAGATTTGATACAGATTGAGTTGGTGGAGGAAAACCCTAGCACATCACCATTTGAATGATGCCTTTGGTGAGAAAATTCATAAATAAATATGTGAACTCAAAATTGAAGATTATTGATGCTAGATGCGAGGTGTGAGAGAAAAGAGAGAATTATCAAGAAAGACTATTTGCCTTAGTTATTTCTTAGAGAGTTACAATGTGTGTTAGCAGGCTGAACCGGTGAGAGGGTCTAACCGGTAGAAACAGAGTAACCAACAAACTATTGTAGTTTTAACAATCAAGTGAACTGGTAAGGAGCAATTGGTTAGGAAGGCATCCAAGAGTGACACTGTGAAGTGTGAGGCTAAGAGAGAGAATACAATTTGGGAGTAACCATTGAGTGATGAGAGAGAGTAATCTGATAACCGATAGTGTGAGAACCAGTGAAGAAGAGGAGGTTGTTAACTAGTAGATATTTGTTGATCAAGTGTTGCAAAACTCATTTGCAACTAGGTGCTTTCATTGCATTAAAATTATATTGCATTATATTACACCAAGTTGGTGCTTGGTGTAGGCGTTGGTGCTCCTTGGGTTGGTGCCCTAAATCAGTAGGGGTTGGTTCCCTAAATCATTATAATCTGTTGTTTCATTGTGAGGCTAGATTGGAGCAGTAGACTCCAACAACATTTATCATCAAGGTTTTTCCCATATTGGGTTTTCCTCATACATCTGGTGTTGTGGGTTACGCATATGTGTATTTTCCTCTTTTGATATCCACTCTTATCTTACCGGTTTGATTGTTTAGTGTTTAGGTTGATAACCGGTATTCCAAGCTTGGTTTAGTAATAATTTTTTTCAAGAAACACTGATTCACCCCCCTCTCAGTGGTACATTGTGTTCAGCAATTGGTATTAGAGCCTAGGTTCTCAATTGATTAAAGATTTCTCTAGCTTGGGTAGATTCTAGTTAAAGAACATAATGACAAGAAATGAGTCTGTCTCCTTAAAATCCCCCATGTTTGATGGATCTAACTATGCCTTCTGGAGTAGAAGAATGGAGACCTATATTTCCTCTCTTGGTTTTGATGTGTGGATGTCTATCAATAATAGGTATACTATCCCTAGTGTTCCTCCCACTAATCTGGATGCTAAGAAGGAGTATGAGAATAATGCAAAGGCTAAACATGCTATCTTAAGTGTGTTGTCTGATAATGAGTTTGTCAAGGTCATGCACTATGCATCCACCAAGGAGACTTGGTATAAATTGCAGAGATTATTTGAAAGAGATGCCAAAGTCAAAGAGGCCAAGATGCAATCACTAAGAGGTCAACTTGAAGGCATCAAGATGAAAGATGAAGAAAAGATTGCAGACTACCTTCACAGAGTAGATGAAATTGTGAACACCATCAAAGGACTTAGAGAAGAAATTGTTGATGAAATCATTGTCAAAAAGGTATTTAGATCTCTCACATATAAGTATGATAGCAAGGTTTTTGCCATAGAGGAAGCCAATTATCTAAAGACCTTCACAATGGATGAGCTATTTGGCTCTCTAACAACCTATGAAATGAGAACAACCAATGAAGCATCTTCAAGGAAAGAGGTAGTGTTCAAATCCACCAAAAAGGGCAAGGAAGAGGTTGCTCATAAAGGATCCAGTGAAGACTCAAATGCTGAGGTAGAAAAATTTATCAGAAAGCTCAAAAGTGGATTCGACAAGTATAAAGGAAAGTTACCACTCAAATGCTTCAACTATGGTTAATCTGGATACTTTTCTGCAAAAGCTCCTTATAATGAAACCGATGGAGATGAGCAAAGAATTTTTGGTAGATCTCTCGGTAAAGACAAAGAAATGAATGTCTACAGACAAGGAAGAAGAGGCTACCGAAAGCAAAACAACCTATATACTATTGAGGATGATGCCACTAACGAAGAAAGTGCATCAAAAGATGACTACCATGAGAATGAAAGAGACGTTAATCTCTTTATGGCACTAGATGAACTGGTTGGTGAAGATGAGGAAGAAGAAGACATTGAAGCTGAAGTGGATCTAGAAGGTGAGCTCATAAGTGCTCTTGAGGAGTTAAGTAAAAAAATAAGAGAACTCAAGAAGGTCAATCTTGCTATAGTAGAAGAACAAGTTCACTTGAAGGAATCTCTAGATGAGTCCAATCAAGTTATCTCTGACTTGAAACTCTAGTTGGAAGAAGCCAAGAGGATATGTGAAGTTACATCCTCTGATCTGTTAAAGTAGGGAAAGGAGCATCAAGTTCTGGAAGTAGAAATAGTGAAGCTCATAAAAGAGCTTGAAAAGAGTAAGAATGAACTGAAAGTGAGAAGCAAATATGAGGGTAGCACATAAGCCTTGGACAAGATGTTGAACAAACAAAAGCAATATAAAGATACCAATGGCTTACATTTTGAAGATGGACAAAGTTCAAATAGAAAATATACATCCGCTAAGGAGATACAATTCACCTCTTCAAGTGAAGGTGAAGAGAATAAAACATTCACAGTAAGAAAGGATACCGGTAAGAAGACTTATGTTGTCACGAACCTAATTTTCCATAATTATTTAATTAGGAAAATAATGTTTATTTTTCAAATGAAATTGAAATGAAGTGAAAATAGAATTGATAATGAAATGAGAAAGGATATCAAATGTACTGATATGATTTATATGCAATTGAATGATCAATAATAATTTAATGAGCGATTGAGTGCAAAGTGAATGCAGGAATAGGTGAACAATGATGAAGGCGAGAACATGGTTCAGTTAGAGTTGCCTTAGCTCTTGTATTTCGTTAGGATAGATGGAATCTCTCACACACCACATTAGGATTTATAATTTGCATCTTGAAAATATGGATGATTTAAATGACCTTATTGAGTGTTTGTTCAAATTAAAATGATGAATTTGGAGTGAGAAGTAGATTGATTTAAATGTTTATAAATGTGCATTGATTGCATGATGTGAGTAGTGATTGAATTATCTATAAGTTACATGAGTGACTGTGAAATATTATGCTTTATTGTTATAAGAGATGAAATGTGTAAAGGATTAAAAAAAAAAAACAAATATTGACCCTAGGTTTTTATGTTCTTCTTGTACTTCAGATAGGTATAAATGTATGGAAAATCGTACTTATGAGTTTACTTTTGTAAATTGGATAATAATATATATCTATATAGTTAAAATATAAATATCCAATTATCGTGCAATTTGATTACATCATGAATTTTGTTTATATCTATATGTGATCGTTTGAGATTAAATAAATATAGATACATATATGAGTTCCAATAATTTCATCATGTACTTATAAATACATATGTAATTATGGTATATGTAAATAGATATATGAAATTAAATTATTTTATGCAAATCTATATTATATATATAATTAGAGGAATGGTTTATTAAATAATTTGTTGACAAATTTAATGTTTAATATATGAATATAAATAAAATCAAAATAAATAATAATAAAAAAATGATTTAATATAAATATAGTTGAAAAGGCGATTATGGTATTTGTAGTGTGTATGAGTGATTTATTCGACGACTCAACGCCCTTACCTCGCCAATTTTCTATGTCAGAGATACTTGCTACTTTCCGTGCTACAATGTCTGAAGGTGGCTCTAATACTCCTGGCCAAGTAAGTGCCCCCACGCATGAGACATAACCTAAGCGTAAAGGTTCGTGTAGACATGGATTTTATGGACGGTGTAAGGACTCCCGAGGGGGTCGTAGTAACAATCCACACTCTGGAGGGCGCTCTAAATTCTAAGGGTCTAACCTTGGTGCTTCATCGTCTCGCCCTGGACAAAGGACCTCTTCCTTTTCTCCCATGGAAGATATTGCACAAGATATTGTCTTCTATGATAACCCTGGTCATGATCTGATCCCATATGTCCCTGACTTCGAAGGACTTGCCCGCATGGCCCATGAATCTTGGATGAGATTTGAGGTCACTAAACCTAGTGTCTCCTGCTTTAAATTTTACTCCTCCCTTTTGATAAAATCATAACCACGCTGCAAGACACATAAAACCATGTTGCAAGACATAAACCGCCAAATAAGGAATGGTCAATAGGTAACATGGTCTACCATTCATAAAGCCACTAATAGCTACCATGAACGGGGTGTGTAGAAAGAAGTAGTTTACTTAACTTTGCATGTTATATTAGTCGACTTGGCATACCCCCCACGAACCACGATGAAATGGCGGAGAATCTAATTCAACTAGTAGACTGGCATCCCACGACTGCAGTGAACAGTAGTTCAATGGTCGATAAACTAGGAGACGTGGCCTTGAAGGCATTTAACCCCGCGAAGTAGATGGATCTACAAATTAACGTAATCTTGTTGTTAATTAAAACACTAGCTAAGTCAGAGAAGTTGTTAGATGTGGAACTTGGGAAAGAAGATCTATCATATATTTAGAGCCATAGATGCAAGTTTGTCGACATGTTTGTAACCATTAGAGTTCTAAATCAATTAGAACTAAAAGAGAACTTTTACGATTCATAGTGGTGTCATTGTTAAGACCAAGATTACAAGAAGAAATGTAGAATAAGAACAGTATAAATAATAGTGAAAGCTCGAGGAAGAGGGGGGAAGAACAAAAAGAAAAGATTAGAAAGAATAAGAAAGAAAAGTTTAGAGAAGAGAAAAGTAGTGGAGATTTAGATGTCTTTTATGATCGAGTCGTAATCATCTCAAATTTGGAGTCGAATTTCAGAGTAAAGTTTAGAGATAAAAGAGATAGAAAAGAAGGATAGGGAGGATGTAGTTAGTAGAAGATCAATAGATGGAAAGCGACAAAGAGTTTGTGAACCATCTTGAAAGAGAGTAGGAAAATGTGAAGAGGGAAGCAAGTTCATCACCTCAAGCCAATAACAAGAGAATAAGGAGGTAGGATCTACCTTAATTCTTTGATAATTATGCAAGGATAGTGAGTGAGTCATGAAGTTATATACTGTTTATTAGAATGAAGTTTGATTGAGTCAAGCCATGATTAGAACCAAATTGTTTGAACTCGCTTTTGAATAGTCTTATAGAGAAATGTATTATGAGGTACATATGATAAAATAACTAAGAACATGTATGGAAGATGTTAAAGAGTGGTAGGAATTGCATTATAGGTTGCTTAAAATATTCTCTAAAGGATGATCTAGTTTTAGACCTATGCAATATACTAATGGAAGAGTTAGAGTTGAAAAAGGAATCATTGTTAATTATTCAAAAATTACGTTCATGTAAATAAATATACAATAGTGAAATAATTTCTTAAAGTTTGTTGATAAACTTAGTAAAACTCTCATAAATGAGATTACTCAATCCTCTAAGAATAAAGTAAGAGGATAGAGAGAGAAACTTTGAGATTGAACCATGAAGAAGATGAAATAATAGGATAACGACTTATTAAATAATGAAGTTATTTTGATAACACAAGGAAATACTTACACTTTGGAATTTTGCATGAAAAGTAAAGATGGTTATCGAGTGTCTCATTTCAAAAAGCCTTATAGATAGGCGTTTATGAACTTGTATCATATTAGATTGTCGATATGGTAAATTAGTGAAGTCGGTGTGTTAAGTTTTAAATCATGAAAAGTCACATATTAGTATTAAACTAAATATGATGTTTTGAGAAAAGTGGTAAATAAACCATGACACTTGGAAAGATAGAGAGAGTTTAGATGAGATAAACTTAAAATCCTAAACCATAAGAAATGGAATGCATGTTAATGATTATGCTATGTTTTGATAATTGAATAAAAGAATGTGTACTCATTTTATTCAATTTATATGTAAGATACATACATGTGTTACACCACCTTAATATTTTAATCTTGTCTTTAAATTGCTTGAAAGATAGAAGGGAAAGATTGTCTTCTTTTAGATGTATATTTGATTATCCATAAAAGATTGTTTCCTATTAGATAGGATTGGTTGTAATAAAATATTTATTTTATCAATTTCTATTCAAACAAAAGATTGTCTTCTTAGCATAGTATTTTTATCTTACAAGAAATAGGAAGCTAGAATTAAAAGGCGAAAGATTGTCTTCTATATGAATGTATGTGAACAAAGCTAGATAGGCTTGTGTTTGTGGAAAGTTACCTTCTAGGACGGGTGCCGAATGTGGATTATAGAGAGAATAGTTGCTTTTCCAACTATCTATTTTTGTTGTGCATGGCATTATTGTCGGCCGAGTAATCAAATTGAATTACCATTGAAATAATGGAATTCTTTTATTTTATCCTCTCTACCATATCCTAGATTGATAATGAATGCTTGTATCATCTAGGTACACACCAGATTCCATCTTGCCTTTCGAATTTCTTTTACTAAGCAATATGTGCAGGGTCGGGTATTCTTGATTGACCAAGAATTCCGGGGAAGCGTAAGCTTCAAGGTTGGGCAGAAAAAGCTCCTGAATCTTGTTTTCATCTTCATGCTAAAGTTTGCATTAGCGACAGCTTGGGTTGTAGATCAATGGACTCATCTCACCCTTTACTTTGTATTATTTTGTTATTGAACATACGACAACTTGAAATGCGTAAGTATTGTATGATCGAAATACTACTTTTATCAACTTATTGAATAAAGAATATTTATCTTTTATAGAAATTTCATGTTTATTACGATCTAAATGGAATGATCAAATGAAGCTATGAATGAAAAAGGAAATGAAATAGACTTATCAACCAATTTATGAGTTTATTTAAGAATAAAGAGCATTTCGGTTATTATTGAAGTTAGCACGATTTACGTCATTACATTTTGGTATTAGAGCACAATTTATAACTCTAGGGCCTATGTGTCCACTTCATGAATGAAGTCATGTGCTTGACAAACTTTTTATTGGATATCTAACGCATAAAACTTGCAAATAAAGGAGCACAAAGCTGTTGCAAGGTGAATTGATGACAACAACCTAGAAGAAGGAGGATGGTTGATTAAGGAAGAAATATTTCCCTCCTACTTTGAAATGAATGCATGATATTTAAGATGAGAATGATAAGGTCAAGAAAAGAAGTTGTTTACTTCTAGGATGAAAGAAGAAAGGAATCAACTCCTAAGCAAGAAAGAAGAAATAGCTAATCAAGCTGAGTAGGGTGACGGAAATCCCATCTACCATTCCCTTGGGAGATAAGAATACTTATACTATTTTATTGAGGGATAGATGAAGAATATCTATATGAGCATCTCCCTACTAAGTCGACTATATTTAGTTCATATGAATCGAAAGGATGTACCCCATTGACTGCATGAGAAGAGATATAAATTTGGGTGATATCAGTTATGAACAATCGATAAGTAAAGTTGCTTTTTGCAAAATCAACATGGTGTCCAGATAGATGGAGAAAGAGTATCTCCTAGAATGACATACTTAATGGACACATTCGTCAGAAGATAGTTATTGAGTAAGAGTTGGGTGCTTATATAGTAAGTTGTGGTTGAGATTTAACTGATAAATGATGGTTGTTATTAGAACCTATATGCTTGAGATGTTTGACTGATAATTATTCTAACTTATCTCTTGCGAAAGATATTATTCTATGTCTATAGTGTACGAGGTAGGTACTTTATGGATAGGAATTATGGATGATATGATGAAATCTACATAGAACTATGTATTCTAGTTTTTTATCCTTATCTTCAAACATGAAATTGTAGGTACTATGTTGCACACTCTAAAAAGATACCCCAAGGTGTTGTAACACCCCTTCATATGTGATTAGTCCTAGATACATAGTAAATTTGTTATGTATTTAGTTTGATACTTTATTGGGTTTATTGATGAATTATTTGATCATTGGTTTTTGGATAAGTTGTCTTTTGGTTGCATATTGCATTTTGTCCTTATCATGATCATAGTGAACCCCTGATGGTATGTTCAAGAGAGTAAGAGCAAAGAGTGTACCAAACATAGGTATTATGTCAGTTAGGGCAATAATACTACGTGTTGTGTAATTTTAGTAAATTCAATGTGTGGAATAAGAGAATAGACCTTGCAAAGGAAAATAAATTTTATATACATATTTAGTAGATAGACAAATTCAAATTAGTTCATCAATTATATGAGATCTTACTTAGTTTTTACCTTCGAGATCATGTGACCATGAAAGATGCCTTTTGCTAAAATAGGTTTTGGAGTCCTAAACATTCAAGAATATATGGCCTTTGGCATAAAAAAAACACATTTGAGATAACTGAGTATAAGGTTGTGTTAGTAGTTGACTAACATATGTTATAATGTTAGGAAGTTTTCTGTCATCGTGGTTGCCTTGTCATTTGTCAATTAAGAGCATACATAGTAATTTGGAAATCTTATGGATTGATAGAAGTTTAAGGTATGAAATAGATTGAGTTGGTTGGAATAGTTGGAAATAAAAGGAAGTCAAATGATGGGTTCTCATAGATCAAGGAAATTTTACCTACCATGTTTACTATAAAGTCAAACTTGAGATAGCAATAGATGTTTTTGGAAGAAAAACATTATTGAGGTTTGGAAAGTAGATATTTTGGATCATAGATTTGATAGATTTGAGAAAATAACTTGAGGGTGATTTAGAACATCAATGAAGGATGTACTCACTTAGAGGCAGAAACTTGAGAAAGTAAATATTTCACCATATTTAAAACATTTGGAAATATCTAGTTAATCTAGAGATTGTTGATAAAGATGTGACAAACTTAAGAACTTTGGAAAAAGATAGTTGGGTATGTAACACAATGTTTAGCAATCGAAAGTTGAGAAAGATCATATAATAGGACTTTTGTATCAAACTTGAATATAGGTGGTAGAAAATCAATATGAAATTTATTCAAGAATTGTTTTTGAGTAAGAACAAGCATGATACTATAGTTGGATAGTGTCAACAGATTGACAGAGATTGCATAATTCGTACTTGGATATATATAAAGATGAATAATTAAATCTTGTGAAGACATTTACTCATTCAACTTATCAATTGCATAGAGTTTCAAAAATAGAAATATCAAATAGGAATGCTTGGATGACATTTTGGAATTGGACAATATTGAATATATCTTTGGAACTAAATTAAATTGGCATGACATCTTTATGTAGATGGCGGAATGGAAAAATAGAAAGAGTTAATCAAGTTGTGGAAAATTCATTTTGATTTATCGCATGAATTAGAAATACGAATGGAAGAAATGTTTGCCTTTGGACTGAGTAGGCATACAACAAAATATTTTCATACATTTTTAAGGAATGATACCCATTATGATGCTTATGACATAAATGACAAACATTTGTCAGTTGGGATAGAATAAAGATAGGATCATCATTGGTTCTAATATGCTTAAAAGAAATGAATGAGCAAATGAAATTGACCAAGAATATATTGGAAGAGATAGTCAACAGACAAGAAAAGATATGATAATAGAAACAAGACTCTCAGATAATTGTTACTGAAGAAGAAATTCTTTTGAGAGAGAAGCCTCATAAGAGCTTTATTTTATTGAGGAAATCATCAAAGTTGGTACCAAGATATGTGGGACCCTTCGATGTGCTAGAAGTATGAATCCAATTGCTTATGGATATAGGATCCAAGAATGATGCTAGTGGAACACATCCAGATTCTTGATCGAAGTAGCGTTAAGACTACTTAGCAGATATTCAACTCAATATTGGATCCAGTGGACCGGTATTCTGATGATAGTGCTATTAGAGAGGATGATGCGATGATTGACTATCATATTCATCTCTTGTTTTCTTAGAGTAGTATTTGCTTGATGCATGAAATACTTGAATACTCTGATTTTGATTTGCATGTTGTAAATTGGATAGTATAGATGATACTATTATTGCTATATTTCATTGAGATCATAATGAATGGTTAATGTTTATGATATTGAGAAAGTATGTGCTTAGTGATAGAATAATAAGACATCGAGACGATGTCTCTTTTAAGAGGGGAAGGATGTCACGAACCTAATTTTCCATAATTATTTAATTAGGAAAATAATGTTTATTTTTCAAATGAAATTGAAATGAAATGAAAATAGAACTAATAATGAAATAAGAAAGGATATCAAATGTATTGATATGATTTATATACAATTGAATGATCAGTAATAATTTAATGAGTGATTGAGTGCAAAGTGAATGCAAGAACAGGTGAACAATGATGAAGGTGAGAACATGGTTCAGGTAGAGTTGCCTTAGCTCTTGTATTTCGTTAGGATAGAAGGAATCTCTCACACACCACATTAGGATTTATAATTTGCATCTTGAAAATACGGATGATTTAAATGACCTTATTGAGTGTTTGTTCAAATTAAAATGATGAATTTGGAATGAGAAGTAGACAGATTTAAATGTTTATACATGTGCATTGATTGCATGATGTGAGTAGTGATTGAATTATATATAAGTTACATGAGTGAATGTGAAATATTATGCTTTATTGTTATAAGAGATGAAATGTGTAAAGGATTCAAAAAAAAAAATATTGACCCTAGGTTTTTATGTTCTTCTTGTACTTTAGATAGGTATAAATGTATGGAAAATCATACTTATGAGTTTACTTTTGTAAATTGGATAATAATATATATCTATATAGTTAAAATATAAATATCCAATTATCGTGAAATTTGATTACATCATGAATTTTGTTTATATCTATACGTGATCGTTTGAGATTAAAATTAATATACATACATATATGAGTTCCAATAATTCAATCATGTACTTATAAATACATATGTAATTATGGTATATGTAAATAGATATATGAAATTAAATGTTGTTTGTTATTAGTGCAGTAGATTTGGTCATAGGAGTTTTGAATGTAGGAAGAGTAAACCGATGTCCTAAAATAGTTTCAAATATTCATCTTTCAATGTAAATGTGAAATGCTATAACTGTCAAGAGTTTCGACATATAGAAAATCTTTGTAAGAACAGGAAAATCAAACAGAAGAGGGAAAATCCTGATCAAGAACCAGTAGTCAAACCGGAGCACAAAATTACAACTGATAAGAAGAAGGAAACCTAACCGGTTTGGGCTGAGAAAGAAAAGGACAAAGCAAAATCAAGTCTGATAGTTCAGACTGTCGTACATACTGAAAGAAGAAATCTATGGGTTGTAGACAATGGTTGTTCCAACCACATGACTGGTGATAAAAAGAAATTTATCAAAATTGAAGACTGGAATGGTGGCTCGGTAAGGTTTGGAGACAACTCATCTATTAAGATAAAGGGAAAAGGTCCTCTAAATATTGATGGAAAAATGAAAGCACATGATGTGTATTATGTGGAAGGCCTAAAGCACAATGTACTGAGTGTGAGTCACATGTGTGACAAAGGTTATAAATTCACCTTTGATTCTACCGGCTGCCAGATAAAGAAGGAGAGTACCGGCCAGGTTGTAGATAAAGGTAAGAGGACAAATGGTAATGTATACAACCTAAAAGAATGTTTTGAATCCTAGTGCATGTTGGGACAAGTGGATGAAAGTTGGTTGTGGCACAAAAGATTAGGCCACATAAATTTTGATAATCTAGTGGCAGTAAGCAAAAAGGGTTGTGTGAGAAATATACCACCCATCATCAAACCGATAAGCACCTTTTGTGATGAATGTGTGAAAGGAAAGAAGACTAAGGTGAGTTTCAAGACAAAATAACACAACACTTCAAGACCACCTGAACTGGTGCATACATATCTATGTGGTCCGACTAGGACAAGAGCTCTTGTCGGTGAAAGATATTTTATGCTCTTCATTAATGACTATTCAAGAATGACATGGATCACTTTCCTACAAGATAAATCAAAAGAATTTGATGGATTCAAGATCTTTCAGAAGATGGTAGAGAAGGAAAGTGGGTGCAAGCTGAAATACTTAAGATTAGACCAGGGTGGAGAGTTCACATCAAATGAGTTTGAAGATTATTGTGAAAGACATGGAATCAAAAGGTAATACTCAGCCCCTAGGAGACCACAACAAAATGGTATGGTAGAAAGGAAGAACAAGACAGTCAAGGAGATGTCCAGAACCATGTTAAATGAGGCAAGTTGTCCAGACATGTATTGGAAGGAAGCGATTCATACTGCTGCATATACCTTGAACCGGGTTCAACTAAGAAGAAACAATAGAATGACACCTTATGAGTTGTGGTATGACCATAAACCATTAGTCAAGTACTTCAAGGTATTTGGAAGCAAGTGTTTTATCAAGAGGGATATGGATAGTTTAGGTAGTTTTGATTCTAGGATAGATGAAGTGATCTTCCTTGGTTACTCAACTAATAGTAAGGCCTGTAAATGCTACAACAAAAGACTAAGAAGAGTCATTGAGAGTGCGCATGTAAGAGTTGATGAGGATATGCACAAAGAAAGACAAGCACAAGTGAACCGGTATGATGATTCTGGTGATGAAGGTGAAGAAGATTAGTCAGGCAATGAACCCAAAGAAGCATCCAAAAGGGTCACTAACCAGTATGTGCAGATAAACCACCTGAAAGAGAATATTTTAGGTAATAAGAGTGATGGTGTGTAGATTAGGAGAAGACTTGCTTGGAATGATGAACAAGTCAATTTATGCCTCAACAATGAAGTAGAAACTAAAACATTCAATGAGGCCAACAAAAGTTAGAAACGGATGGATGCCATGGAAGAAGATCTACAATAGATTAAGAACAAGACTTGGGAATTAGTCCCTAGACCAGAAGACAAGAACATCATTGGCACCAAATGGGTCTACCAGAATAACATGAATGAAGAAGGTAAACATTTTTAGGCATAAAGCTAGAATTGTGTGCAAGGGTTACTCTCAAATAGAGGGCATTGATTGTGAAGAAACATTTGCACCGGTAGCTAGACTAGAAACAATTAGAATGTTTCTATCTTTTTCAGCCTACAAGGGTTATAAGGTATATAAAATGGATGTAAAAAATGCCTTCCTTAATGGAAATTTGGAAGAAGAAGTGTACATGGAGCAACCAAAAGGGTTTCTGTTACATGATGATGAAACCTTTGTGTGTCGGTTGAAGAAAGCCCTGTATGGTTTAAAGAAGGCTCCCAGAGCATGGTATTCAAGGAAAGATCAATATTTGAAGGAGAAAGGATTAAAAAAGGGGAGTGCTGACAACAATCTATACGTCAAGGTAGATGGAAATCGTATGATCATTGTGGTTGTTTATGTAAATGACATCATTTTTGGAGGCAACAAGGACACTTTTTAAAAAGATTTTTCTGATCAGATGTAGTTAGAATTTTAGATGTCAATACTTGGAGAATTGACATACTTGGTTTGCAGATATCACATCTAGATAAGGGAATCTTTATCTCACAAACCAAGTATGCAAAGGACATGCTAAAGAAGTTTTAGATGGAGGACTGCAAATCGGTGAGTACCCCCATGGTGACTGGAAGCAAATTAAGCAAGAATGATGAATCGCCGGTGGTGGATCAGACATTATATAGATCCATGATAGGAAGCTTATTGTATCTTACTGCTTCTAGACCGGATATAGTGTAGGTAGTGTGTATGGTGGCTAGATTTTGAACAACACATAAGCAGTCACATATGAATGTAGTAAGCAGAATTTTTAGGTACTTGCAAGGGACACTCAAATATGGATTATGATACCCTAAACAAGGGGAATTCATCTTGGAAGCATATACTAATGTTGATTGGTTAGGTTGCATTGATGACCAGAAGAATAGAAGTGGTGGTGCATTCTTCCTAGGTGACTGGTTGGTCTCATGGCATAGAAAGAAGCAGGATTCAGTCTCCCTATCAACTGTTGAAGAAAAATACATTACTATTGCTACATGCTTCTCTCAAGTGCTTTGGATGAAACAAACCCTCAAGGACATATAGGTGGACATCTTTGATCCTATTCACATCTGATGTGATAATTCAAGTGCCATCAACATATCAAAGAACTCAGTGATGCATTCAAGGACAAAGCATATAGCCATCAAGTATCATTTTCTTAGAGAGAAGGTTGAAGGACAAAAAGTAAAGATGGAATATCTTCCTACAGTAGAACAAGTGGCAGATATCTTCACCAAACCATTACCGGTAAGTACTTAAGACTCAAGTTGGGAGTTGTATCATATGCCTCATGAAATTAAGTTTGTAAAAATATATATGGTTTAGGGGGAGTTCATAGCAGTATCTATATCTCTTTAACCACATGTTGATCATAGGGAAAGTTCAGGGTTGTATGTCTTAGTACCGGTTGTAATCACTAAGCAAAGATTTGACTAAGGGGGCAATAAGTATGAATCAAAGGGGGAGAATGAAGTACCTTGACCTTTTGTCATTGTGTCAAAGGGGGAGAAATCTACCAGTGTGAAGAATTGCAGTGAGTTGAGATCAATGCCAAAGGGGAAATTGTTGGCATTGTTGGCATTACGTTGTCATTGATGTCAACTGGTATGGCATGGTCACCGGTGAGTAAGTAGTAGTGGTCGGTATGGGTGAAGTAAGAAATTATGATGTTAAAAAATATATGTGTAAGCAGACAGAAAGGTATGTTACTGATACACATGAAATGCATCATCTACTGGTAAAGCAGGACCACCGACAAGGCAAATCAAGGAAGCAAAAAAAATTGAAGGATGTGAACTGGTATACACAAAGAAGTGTAATGCTACCGTTAGATGTATTTAGTAGATGGACCAACATGTTTGATGGAAGCCCAAGTTGATCCACCAACAGAGAAGAGGTCAGCAGGTATGAAGGTCCACCAATGAAGTTAGGTTATACCGGTAAGGTGAGTTGAATCTGTAGTTAGTCTTGGTTGGTGAAGGATGTCAAATTGACATAGTAGACTGAAGACGATGCCAAACCAACATTTCAAACCAAGCATAGGTGGATGTCAACAAGGATAATAGGTGGCGAGCACGTAGAGGTCGGTGAAGTATTCATCGACGTAGTAGTCAAAAAGAAGGTTAACTTTAACGAAGAACACACAAATCATGGGAGGATGACATAATGTTGTGGCTAGAGGAAGACAAGGTGGCAAGATGATTGAACAAGGATCTGAGCTTTGTATCCATTTTTTAAAGGAAATAGTTGGGCCATTAATGGCGTATGACAAAGAAATGCAGAAAAGCATGTTGCAGACATCCAAATATAGAAAACGTACATTGGAAGGCGAGGTGTTGGCGGTGTTGATTGATGACATGCAGATCATCATTCTAGAAAAGAAGATCTGATCAGATTTGATATGGATTGAGTTGGTGGAGGAAAACCCTAGCATGCCACCATTTGAATGATGCCTTGGGCAGGAACATTCATAAATAAATATGTGAACTCGAGATTGAAGATGATTGATGCTAGATGCGAGGTCTGAGAGAAAATAGATCCTAGGCAAGAAAGACTATCTATCTTAGAGTTATTTCTTAGAGAGTTACAATGTGTGTTACCAAGTTGAACCGATGAGAGGGTCTAACCGGTAGAGACAGAGTAATCGATAAACTATTGTAGTTCTAACAGTCAAGCAAACTAGTATGGAGTGATTGGTTAGGAAGGCATCCAAGAGTGACACTATGAAGTGTGAGGCTGAGAGAGAGAAGAAATACTGGGAGTAACTGGTGAGTGATCAGAGAGAGTAATTTGATAAATGACAGTGTGAGAACCAGTGAAGAAGAGGAGGTTGTTAACCAGCAAACATCCATTGATCAAGTGTTGTAGAATTGATTTGCAACTAGCTGCTTTCATTGCATTATATTACACTGAGTTGGTGCTTGGTGTAGGGGTTGGTGCTCCTTGGGTTGGTACCCTAAATCAGTAGGGGTTGGTGCTCCTTAGGTTGATGCCCTAAATCATTGTAATCTATTGTTTCATTGTGAGGCTGGATTGGAGCAGTAGACTCCAGCAACATTTCTCACGAAGGTTTTTCCCATATTGGGTTTTCCTCATACATCTAATGTTGTGGGTTATGTATTTGTGTGTTTGCCTCTTTTGATATCCACTCTTATCTTACCGGTTTGATTGTTTAGTGTTTAGGCTAATAACCAGAATTCCAAGCTTGGTTTAAAAAGAAAAGTTTTCAAGACCCACTGATTCACCCCCTCTCAGTGGTACATTGTGTTCAACAATTGGAGCTAATCTCACCATTGAGTTTAGGGTTCCCAAAAAATACAGTTTTACCTTTTATTTTGTTGAAATTAGACATTGTAGATAATACCTACAAGGGTTTAAAGTTGGGAGGTAGTTACTAGACCTAAATGGTAGATGCATCTTATTTATTTATTTTGGTTTAAATTTGACCCTAACATTGTATCCAAAAGGCCCAAAAACCTAAGAATCAATTGTCAAATAACTATTTTGGGCAACTTTTTACCATTTCCCTTAAAATATTTTTTTCCTCTCCATTATATTTCAATTTTTTAGTAATTTTTAAAAATTGTACGTTGTACATACCATGCATGCACATGGTGTCCTATACTTGTAAGGTATGTGATTACTTAGTAGGTGTCATATGATGTAGCTCCTTGACCAAATGTTAGAGGATGGACATGTATTTTATGGGTATTCATTGCTAAATTGCAAGTGGTAATCCATAACCACAATTCAATGCTAATGAGTGGTTTCTCAAACTAAATCAATAATTTCACAAAGTCAAGATAGTGATTTTTAATCCCTTAGGTAGTTTTGGCAAAATCATATGATAGTTTTAAGGTCAAAAAGCATATTTTATCTACTACTAAATTTTTTTATTAGGCATTTTCCAACATCATCTTGACATCATCCATTGTGTTCACCCAATCCTTTCCCTACTCCATTGATAGTTTTAATTTTGCACTTAAACTTTGTTGGATCCATTTTCAATCATTTTGGCTCCCTTTTGTGAACATTTTTTTATATTTTTGGTAGAATTTTATGTGCTTCAGAGTGGTATAGATATTTTTTCTATTTGTGTCTATTTATTTTAAAAATTATAATTTCTCACAAGAAATGCTAAATAATTCTCATTTAAAGAACTTTTGGGGCTCCATTTGGACTCATAGTAACATTTTTTTCTGCATTCATTGGAAAGTGTATAATTTCTAGCGTAGATCATAGTATTTCAATCAAATTTATCCCATCTTTAAAAAAATCAATTCTATGGCCAAATGTGACATCTATAACATACTAAGATTATGATCACTTCAGTAATCTAGCAAGTGACAAATGCAATCAAACTAATTATAAATTTCCAAGATCATATATTATAGTGGGGATCCTTGATTGACTAAATTTAGGGTGGTAACCTTGTGGTGGTTGATTGCTTTCATTTCTTTGTTGTGTGGTCTTTTAATAGGGAAAACTCAAATTCAAATAGTAACTCTATTTAATTGTTCCTCATGGAAACAATCAAAATGTAATTGTACTAGATACGTAATAGGAAAACATTTTTGAAACTACTAATGCTCTAGTTCAAGGGAAACATAGGAGATTGAACATTAAAAAAGTATTAATAATAATAAACTTTAAATCTTTCCTCTAAGGTGAAATATTGCATGATCATGAGGAAAAATCAGTCCCATGGTTCAAACAGTTTGGCTCTGGAAGCTTCTCCATGAAGCTTAATTGGCTCCTCATTTTCTCGAAAGAACTGGGTCAAACTTTCTTTATTCGCAACCTTGCTTCATTTTTTCCATTTTCTTCCTTTAGTGGAGAGGCATTTTTAAGTTCAACATGAGAACTTGGTTCAATTATCACCCCATCCCCACCCATAATCTGAACAATTGCAGTTAACACAGTAGTAGAGACAACCTTTTTTTCCCCAACCATCTAAGAAAAGCCACTAAATAATGTCATAAAGATTTATAAAAAAGGTTTAAATGTTTTCCAATGAGGGAATAATATTTATTAG
Organism: Cryptomeria japonica; assembly: GCF_030272615.1. NCBI lineage: Eukaryota > Viridiplantae > Streptophyta > Pinopsida > Cupressales > Cupressaceae > Cryptomeria > Cryptomeria japonica. The sequence goes on along the minus strand of NC_081415.1, from coordinate 485,362,710 downwards.
GTGTTTGCATTAAATGTCATGTGTGCTAACCTCCTCCTGTAGTGCTCAGAGAAAGATTTTGCAAGATTTCCCATGCGTAAGACATCACACACCAAAAAAAATCTTGTTAAAAAATTATTGAAAATGCTTTATTGGTGTGTTGTAAATGATTGAAAATTATTAAATATTATTGACATCTAATTGTTAGTTTAAATATCTATTCAAATAAAAAAATATTATTGTGTTGTAAATAAAACTATTTTATTAGAATGAATCAATTATGTCTAAAGTTTTATTTGTGTACAAGTAAAATAAGTACATGGTTTGATAAATTAGTTTGGGATGTTTCTAACTTAATTTAGAATAACTTAATATTATATCTATTAATGATTCTACTTGAATTGAAGTGAGGTAATTTATGTTTGAACAATTTATATATTTACACACTTTATTTTTTACTCAATAATTTGTATAATTTACTAATTTAGAATGATGTGTTATGATGTCTATTGATGTTTAGAGTTATATAAGTAATATTAGTTTAGTTGAACACAATAGATTTACCTAACAAATTAACCTTGAATATTTTTTAGATTATTCAAAACTAGCTCAAATTAAGTTAAGATATTTTAGATGCTTATATAACATTAAAATCTAAATAATTTGTACCATAATCTAAAATATAGGTCAATTTTTTAAAAAGTACTCCAAGTAATTTGGAATATAGTTCCAAGGAGAAGGTAGATGGAAATTTGGGTTCAAGAGAATAAAAAAGGATATTTTTTTTAAATTGACAAAAATTAAACTTTGATGAGTAATTTGAGACGTCAAGCTCATTTTTTTTTATTTTAAGGTAAAAGACCACAGACCTGAAATATATTAATATAAGATAATAGTTACATAATTATAATCAAGGGATAACCAAAATTATGGACTTTATCCCAACATAACTACATAGAACCAAGGTACACTCATGTGAACCTAGCTTGAAACTACATCTATGCAAAGATTACAGATAAAGAGAGAGCGAACCAGAAAATCCCATATAAAAATCTGCCATAATAGTCATCTACAACTTATACCAAACAAGCAAAGAAATCGAGCACAAAATATTACCAATACATGGACATATCATATTAAGAGGGAATTTTTCCCCCTTCATAACATTACCCCATCCAGGGATCTTGACCACTTCATTTTGGGTCTAAATAAAAGTAACAAAACCTTGCTCATCCATCCACACCTAAGGATTTAGATGCAAATGATGTTTTCTCACTAGGGATGCCATTTGCAGAAGGAGTGAGTACATTTGTGAAAACACTTCTGAAATTGACATCAAAAATACCAAGCACTACCCTTCTACAAATCAAATTTCTTCATAGAAAATCTCAATCCACAAATGGAATGGAGATGTGCTTGTTGAAGGGCTTGTACTTCTTCACCAGTCAATGCATGAAGACACCTCCAACTAGACATTTAGCTTTCATAGTCAGAGATGAGAGAGGAATACAGACCAAAATGGGGGGAAACCATCAACCCCCATATGCTACAAAGCCCATATTTGAAAAGAGATATGTGAAAAAAAACATAAAGCAATAGGCATCCCAGTACTAGAGATAAACAAAATTGCAAAAACTTGTGGAGAAAAGATGAAAGATCCAATCGCATCTTTAGAGCCCATTGGAGGATTCCTCTAAGAAGGACTCCAAATCAGCTAGTTGAGGAAATGACGATAGGTAACCATGAGGGTCTACAAAAAGATGAGTGTACAATTCCCATATTGCATCAAAGTTTGATAAAGTCCTTGAAAAGAGAGGCTCCCCAATAATCTCTGTGAGTGAACATCCAAGTATGAAATGGGCTTGCAAAGGATGCCAACATACCATTAATAAAGGAGATGAGGATTGCTCAAGGAATGGTCTCCTCCAAAATATCATTTTTATTAAGGTACCCACCAATCAACAAAGACCCAGTGAAGATGTTGAATGAAGACAATACAATCAATACATTCGCCTAGGTGTACAAGGAGGGATGAACAAAGGTAACAATGAGATGTTTGGTGAAGTCTTCTAACCAAGTCAGGTCCATAATAACCAACACAAACCTTAAAGTAGCTTCAGATGGAAGGATAAATCTATTTCCTAGTAGCCACCCTTCATCCAAGACTCGCCACAAAGTCAATTCTACCCTATTACAAGGAACAACAAATATCAGAGGTAGAGAAAATAGTGGGGATATTACTAGTTATTAGAGTCTCAAAATACTTGCAAAGGCGACAGGCAAAGGTCATCACTACAAGGCATAATATGAAAGAAGGTGCTAAGGGAACAGGCCAACACATGAGGAGTCATTCACATCGAAAGTGAAAACAAAGCCCACATCATCCACATGACAAGGCCCGAAGAAGGCCAAAAGAACCAAATACTGATATAAACACATAGAATTAAAATGATCAAAGTGAGTCTGAGGATAAATCAACAAGACTTAAACATCACTAATATTGGAAAAAATTATTTTCCTCAATTCCTCATTGTGGCTAAGGTCATGATCTTTGATTATAGAATCCTCCTATGTATATTACAGGCTTGATTAGCCAAAAAAATCTGGTCTTATTTGATTCCCTGTAGCAATGCTTAATGAATAATTATCAAAATGTGACAATGACGATTTTTCCTGTTGAATGATATAGTTGATTCTTCTATTTGGAGCCTCATAGCCTTTCATTTATGAGATTATGTTCATAGAGTCACCTTCTATGATGAGGTTTCTTGAATTACCCTGAATTGCTAATTTGATTCCGAATGAGAGGGCTAGAGCTTCTACAATATTGTTAGAGCCATTTAGAATCCTAGCCATACCTACTATCATAATTTTCCCATTATTATCTCTAATCACACAACCAATTGTAGAAACGCTACGGTTCCCCTTTGAAGCCTCGTCAAAGTTGAGCTTGTGAAAATTCTCTTATGGTGTTTTCTATTTGATTGATTTTTTGTTAATCTTCTTCCTAGAATTGTTCAAGAGGTTTCCCTTAAAAGGAAGTTTTAATTGGTTCCATTATTTTTGAGTTTCATTATCCCAGGAGGTGAAATGAGAGTCCAAATGCTTGTGTTTGACTGTGTAAGCCCTGAGAGATTTAGAGATTAAGACTTTGATATTCTGAAGTATTTCCCAAATCTTGCTAGATTCCTTTTTGAATATCCTTCTATTCCTCATACACCAAATTTTCCATATGAGAATTGCCATCCAGCTACCTCCCAATTTTTTGCAAAAAAAGAATCAGTAAATAGTATTGACCAAGAATCAAAAACTAATTTTATCTCAGATGAGAGAGGGGAATGACAGTAAAGTTTGTTTAGCAACCAAATCCAACATTATTGTGTAAAAGTATATTTTAGAAGCAAATGATATTCTTGTTGGAATCCAAGAACACTGAGAGGGGAGGGGGGGTGAATTAGTATTCTACCGGAATGATCAATTTTAACCTTTTTAAAACATGCATTCACCAACCAATATATCAATACATATAGAATTCAAAGAATTAAAGCAACTAATAATCCAATCACACAAATAAATACTATAACATAGAGATTTATACGTGGAAAACCTCAAAGAGGAAAAACCACAGTGGGATTTGTGACCCACAATATCAATCCACTGGCCATATGAAGAGATATTACAAAATATGGGGGCTTGCACTTGGAGGAAGGCTTACAACCTAAAGCACAATACTCATCACAAAAGGAGTCTCACTGACTACATATAAATCTACACTACAATCCAGAGAAATGAGTGAACTGCAATGATAGCATCTTCTATGCCTGAATACAATTCCGGTTAAGCTCTGTCTGTTCCGGTTTGAAACCCTAAACCCTTATCAGAATACCTTCTTACATAAATATCCTCGCATACATAATATCTCTTATATATCTCATATATCCTTCCTTATCTCATTACAATCATATCACAAAACAATCTAATCAACTGACCTATATACCCTTACAAACTTTCATGCCTTATGTCGGCTTACAAAGATAATTACAAAATGAATATACAATTCAGCTCAATAACATAAATACATGAATATCAAAATCAATTGCCGATGCTGGATCTCCCAAATGATGTCGGCCTCCTATATTGATAACATGATGAGGTCATCTTAGCCTACAATACCTGTAACCAAAGAATTCCTTCCAATCAGTGAAGATACCTGTCGGTGCCAGTGTTGGTGAAGTGTCTGTCGGTACACTACTAAACCAAAATATGAAGCCAAAACATGTTGCCATCAATGACAATATATTAAAACCAACCAATTGAGTGTCAATTGCCAACAATCTCCCCCTTTGGCATTGATGGTAACACTCGTGTGAAAAATGATAATGGTTTCCATCTGTCGGTTTCATCCTAGGACTGCTCCCCCACAGCTAAATATCCATCTAAACAAAATAATCCATACCTCAATATCTCATGAATATTTTTCACCTATACCTCCCCCTTTGATATCAATGCCAACCAAAAATACCAAAAAACTAGGATGAAGAATGAAATATTGTACAAAGAATATCCCAAAATACCTTACCGGAGCTGAATATATTTAAATTTTTTTGGATAGGCCTTCTCCAAAAGCTCTAGATAAGTATCCCAACCTGATTTGAATGTGCCAGAAATAGATACAAGTCCATTTAGAATATGGTCATATGACTCTTTCTCATTAAGCTTTGTCGGTGTGGGCCTACCAACCATATCAATACACTCCTTCTTATGTACACTTAATGAATCCAACCGGGGACTCACCAATCCTCTAAGACCTCTAGCTCTCCTTATGATTTTATCTTTTTCCCTCTCAAGGGTTGAAACTTGGGCTTCCAAAACCAAGATTTGACCATCAATAGATGTAGTCAAAGAATGTGAACCATCAAAAGAATTGACTATGGCTACAATCTTCTTCTAAATATCCTTGACCCCTTTATCTGTCTCTGTTGTAAGTGAACCTATGTTACAACATACTCTATAAATATTAGTACACTACCTCAATGAATTATCAATCAACTTCAGCTTATCATTAATCACCTTCTTCTCTGACTCAATCATCTGATCAAATGTAGCTCTTTTAGCCTATGTAAATGTCTCAAATGCTTGTCAGTTTGACATCTGCTGTTAAGATTGAAAGTCCTTAGAAATCTACTTTGTGATTATTTTAAGCTTGCTGCAGACCACCACTGACACTATCTTTTAGCACCGGCCGCTCACCATCCTCCACAGCTATTGCCAGCCTCCGCAACCAGCACCACCACCAGCAATAGTGGTCCCGACATCGACACTGGCCAGCGGCCATCGGCAATAGAGGTCGCCTCTCGACCATCGGTCCTAACACCCCACCGGCCACCGCGCCAACTCTGGCAACCCACAGTCCGTCAGCCAAGTCACCAACTTCAACACCAGCAACAACCACCACGTCAAGATCCATCACCTCCACTACGAACCCACGTCTGCCATGTGGCAGGAGGCCACTGGCTTGTGGGAAAACTTTCTAACACGTCATCCGGTCAATCAACCACCATGTCAGCTATACGTACAACCAAGGATAAGGGTGCGACGACCATTTTGACGGTCATACGACCGTCAAATTTAACACATTGATCTGCTGATATTAGCACTTTAAAAAAAAATTTAGACCCCTCTCCATTGAGCAGTTTCATTTTTTTGGATCAACTTCGGAGGCTCATAACTTGCTCAATTTTGCTCCTTTTTGGGTGCATTTTTTTTTTTTGGGCTAATTTTTCATGCTCTCCACAGTGGTGTGGTTATTTTATGATTTTGGTGCACATGTTTTTCATAATTTTTAGATTCTCTCAGCTGTACCTATCCGATCCTAAATTTTGCAACTTCAAAGGCTTCGTTTGGGCTCTTACGACCTCCTTTTTAGGTGTTGGTTTTTTTGAAAGTGCAAATTTTTTCTACTTTCATAATCTATGATAAATTTTTAGAGATTTTGAGTGGATATTGTACTTTCAGATATTGGTCTTTTTTTGCCTACTTGGTACTCGTAATTTGCTTGGATCTTAGTTTAGATCTCTTGCATTTTTAGTTTTAGTCTCCTTTGGTCTCTTTGAGGCAGTTGTAAAGTTCAAATCAGAATTCCACTTTGCCATTTTTTGCGAGTGGCCCATTGTACACGTACCAAGTATAAAGTGCCAAAATCTTTTTTTTTTTTTTTTTTGGGGGGGGGGGAGGGGGGGGGTTTCTTTGATTGAGTGAATTTGGGGGGGTGGCTTGTGTGATTGTGCCTCTCTTTCCTTTTGCTCTTTCATTTTTGTTTCTATGAGTGCTCATAAATTTCCACCTTTAACTCCACATAATTATGCATCCTGGAAAATTAAAGCATGGAGAAAACTAATGGAAAAAGGACTCATGCATTACATAGATGGAACAATAGTAGCACCACCAAATCCTAAGGCTGATCCTAATGCTCAGTTAGAATGGATCACTAACAATTGCATGACTCTTGGAACTTTGCATAAGTATGTATCAGATGACCTCATTTTTTATATTGAGAAGTGTTCTGCAATCAAAGAGGCTTGGGATATCTTTCAGAAATTGTATGGTCAAGTTGATGAAATCAGAGGCTACAATATTGACAATGAGCTCACCAACTTGGATCCCAAGAGTTTTGATACAATCCAAGATTACATCACCAAGAAAATGAGCTAAGAGAAAAGCTTAAGGATTGTGGAATTGACAAAAAGGATGTGTAAAGCAAAAAATCGAACCCTAGGTGTTCCCCCACTCCAAGGAGAGAGAAAGGAGGTCACTAGGATTGACGGTTTTCACTTAGGAGAGACTTTACATTCAAAAGAGGGGTTGAAACTCACAAGATCCAATTCCACACAATGCAAGATTGAATTCTAAATGAGTTTCAAGGGTTGAGACAACAAGAATACCCTCTTTTGTAAAGAATGTAGATAGAAGGATTGAACTAGGAGTGTATGTGAAAGTAGGAAAGATTCACTTGTAGACGGAGATAGAGACACGGGATGAATCTACGGACCTGAAATTAGTAGTAAAATGTCGAGATGATGATATCCTACAAGTTTGAGCGAAAGTTGACGGGATGATGGCACCCGGAGTGCACACGGTCCTTCAAAAAATCTGCGAAACGAAAGGGGATTTGTTCGTCTCTGCACAAGGATTCCAGATCTTCAATTATAGCTGTGTACCTACAACCTACACACAGAAAAGAGAGGACAATTGGGGGGTTAGGGATTAGGGGTTTGCCTTCAGGTCAAACCCTGGTTTTGGAATTAACCAAGAAATGAGAATGTTGTAAATGTAAATGTTTGTAATGTAATCAAGTACTGATACCTTGTTGTAAGAATGTTTGTATTCTTACATACGAAGGTGTAATGATGTTGTATGTTGTAGTTTGTATGTTGTAAGTGATCTCCTCTTCAATGGTTGAATCCTTGTCTTGAATGCAACACCTAGCCTTGAATGGAGACCTAGAATGCTCAATTTCTTGAAGAAATGCTTGAATGTTTGAATGTTTTAATGTTTGCCTATCGCTTCCGCCTCTTGCACATATATGTTTTTCCTCCTCTTTCTTGGGAGGGGAAATGTAGTTTATATACTTGTCAATTAGGGTTAGGAGACTGATTTTTCCAACCTTAGGCCGACCTAGGAGCATTATTTTCCAAATTGCAAACTTGAAGACCCGATGCCCAACAAGAGACCGGGCCCAAAATAGGGCCAGGGACCAGGGTGCTGGGCGCCATGGTCTTGAGGGATCAGGGTGCAAGGAGGATCAGGCCAAGGTGCAGAAAGATGCAGTTTTTGATGTCGTAAACAGGTTTCGGGGTCTCCATTCAGGCTCAATGTTGCACCGCCATCGTGAAGACCCAAATGCAGTCAAAATTGCAAGTGTCACAATTTTACGATGCTACATTTAGCCCCCACTTTAGCGGGAGTATAAGCGTACGCCCATACTTCTGGTAAAGTACAAGGAAACAACATTAAAATACTTTCACCACGTCAAGGAGGCAAGATACAGCAAGCCCCCAGTGGACTAGGGATCTTACAACTTCGATTGACAAAGTAAAAGGGAAGATCACGAGGGAGAACCATGACTGTCAGTAGTACGGTTCCCTCACTATGAGTCATGCAAGAAAAATACCAAAAATTTTCAAGGAAAAGCTAAGTTCGCCAAGAAATTTTTAAGAATCTTGAAGAGATATGGATGGAGTGTATGCCCCCTACGTTAAAGCAATCGCGCATGCCTCATCGGGGGTGATTGCTTTAAGGTAGTGATACACATAAGAAATGAGAAGGGAAAGGAGCATGTTATCACAAAGATTTAGCCCCCAAGTGTGAGATAAACCCAAGGATAATAGACACAAAACACAAAGAACGAGGTGACTTCGCTTTCCTTTGGGTCAGTATGCTATATGATAATTCATGTATATCATATGTATGTATGCATAATTGTTCTTCATTCCCCAATCAAGGAAGGTCACCTAGAAGAAGGGAACACATGTGTCTTTTGAGTCAACATGAGAGGGACCAAAAGAGATCTCAATGCTTTGCATCGTCCTCAAGTAGACAACACTAAGGACAACAAATAGAAGAATGAGAATAACACATAGAAGAAGTAACAAAAGAGATCAAGAGAGGAGGAGAGAGTCTTCTATGCTAATGAACTAGTCTAGCACGTCATCCACCCCCCGATCTTGGTAATCAATATTTTAGGAAGGCAAGAAACATGCTAGAGGAGGAACATCCAACACAGCAGATGGAGCTATCACAAGATCCAAACAAGGGCTATGTTCATGTTCCAAGCCACGTTGTTCTTGTCTAGGAGCTAGGATAAGTGCTTTAGAAAATTCGTTAGATAAATGGTTATTAATATCAACATATTCATATTCACTATAAGAAGAAAGAGGAGTAACATTTTCATCATGAATAGCATTCTCATCTATATCATCATCAAGATTTATAAAAATAGGATCTTTAACTCGCACAAGATCAAACCCATCATGCATCTTATGCTTAGGAGATTTTGGCTCAATTTTTGGCTGAGGAGAAAATGGAATAATACTAGCTGAAGGTGTTTTTGGGGATTGCAAAGTTTGAGAAGCAGCTGCATGAGCTCTAAGACGATGCTTTCGTCGGCGTTCACGCGCAGAACAATTTTGTCTAGTCTTAGTAGGAAGTTGAGAAGATTGAGGAGGAGGAACATTCTCATCCTTATCACTTGGGTGTTTAGGTTGTGGTCTCTTAGGTTGGACAATAGGAGAAGAGGAAGGTCTCTTCTCTTTATAAGAGGAAGGAGGAGGAACTGCTCCATATAAAGGAGGAATATTTGGTTTAGGAAGGAGACCAAGTCCATCATGACGAGGAGGTATAGGTCTACTTTTAGAAAGTTTATTAGACATAGACATAGTCACATCCATAGGAATGGGTTGGGAATCTTCTTGAGGAAAGACATTAGTTTTATGTTTCAAAGGAAGAACTTCCTTCTCAAGAACGATAGGAATATCAAGTTTGGGTGTTCGAGGTTCACTTAGAGATAGGATCATATCTTTTTTCCACTTTTGATAAGATTTGAAAAGATGATCACTTCGCGGTGGAAGAGATTGGAATTGTTTAGACCAAAAATAATCAATAGGAACGCTAGAAGTTCTTTCAACTGGTTTAAAGAGACTATGATTGACAGTAAAAACTTCACCATTATGGGGAAATTTCAAACACTTGTGAATAGGAGAAGCAATAGCTTCCATGGAAGATAGACAAGGATAGCCTAGCTTCACATGAAATTGTTCGGATGATGGAATAATTGCAAAGCTCACATCAACGGATTTGTTATGGACCTCAATAGGTAATGTAATAGAACCAATTGCAGGAGAAGAAAATGCATCAAATAATTTCACAACCACATTTATTTTGTCATAGATCACTTGATTCAATTGCAAAGTAAAAATAAATTCTTCAGTAATGACATTAACCATGCAAGAAGGATCAATAAGCACTCCACGGCAAGGTGTATTCTTGACTTTTGCAACTATATATAAAGGACCATCAAGTGCCCTGATAGTTTCACTGGAATCAAATGTGATGGAAGGTTCTTTAGGGATTTTCTATTGCTCTACAAAGTTAATCACATTTGGAGTCATAGACACAAGACCATCAGGTGAGAAAGAGGAATCATTAGTCTCAATCACATTAGAGGTATGAGAAGGTAATGGATCACTAAAAATCTTAAGATTTTGGTTAGGAAGTGCTACAGATGTGTTGCCTTTATCATTCACACCTGAAACATAGATAGTATTATTATCAATCAAATCTTGAATTTTACCCTTTAAAGCAAAACATTTTTCAGTATCATGCCCAGGTTGATGATGAAATTGACAAAAAAATTTGTTATCAAAATAGGGTGAATTAATCTTTGCAGGATCTATTTGCTTTATAGGAGGGAGAGTAAGCACGTTTTGTTCCAATAACTTATTCATAATACTATGCAATGATTCATTCAAAGGAGTAAACTCTCTTTCTTTCTTGAAAAACTTAGAAATAGGAGGCACACCTGATGCTGCATTCACATTGTTGTTGGTGATGTTTTCATTGAACTTAACGAACCCTCTGTTCGGTTTAAACTTCCCAAATGGTTGTTGACTAGTATCACCCTTATCACTCGGAGCCATAGGATTTGCTTGTTCCATTTGACTCATAGTCAGTTGATAATTGTGAAGAGTTGCACACAATTGTTGGAAAGAAGTAAACTCAGAAAACAGAAGTTTTTCTCTAATATCTTTTTGTAAATTAGAAATAAAGATTCTTTGAATATCATTGTTAGGTACTGGAAAAGAAATTTGAGCACACAAATGCTTATATCTAGCAATGAAATCAGTCACTTTTTCTTTAACACCTTGTTTACAATGAATTAAATCAATCAAAGTAACTTTAGGACTTATATTGTTTTGAAATTGTTGAATAAAAGCATTTGCAAGTTGTTGGAAAGAAGTAATAGAATAGGAAGGCAACGAGCAATACCATTGTAGAGCCTTATCTCTTAATGTTCTAGTAAACAGTTTTGCAAGCAACCTTTGGTCATGAGCAAAATCGGTACATATTGTTTGAAAGGTCTTAACATATGTTAGAGGATCACCTTTACCATTATAAAGCTCCAACTGCGGGATTTCAACATGCTTAGGGGGGATAGCTTGAACAATGTCAAGAGAAAGTGGGCTCGCAACATCAAATGTGGGCACACTAAACTTAGACTGATTCATAAAGGCAATTTGTTGCTGTAACAAAGAGACAGTTTGCGCAAGATTGTTAATGGTCGCTTTAGTTGAAGAGTTCATATTAGACATGTTAGATTGTGATGGGGGTATTATGTTATTGAAAGAAGGTATTGATTGAGAGTAAGGTGGGGAGACACTATGATAGTTAGTCATAGGAGATGATTGGAAAGAAGGAACACTACAAGGAGGAATGGAATGGTTGAATGAATTGCCCCCTTGCGTCATGTTCATTTGTGGAGATGTAATAGGGACACTCATTGAAGGAATGAATGAAGAAGTCAGATTGAATGAAGGAAGAGGGTTGATTGAAGAGGAAGTATTGCCCCCATGACTGGTGATCATAGGTGGAATATTTTGTATTGAAGTAGTCATTATGTTTGATGTAAAAGTAGGTATACTAGTAATAGAAGTTGTCAAAGGGATAGAATGATTGACTTGAGTAGGAGGTTGTGTATAACCTAAAGTTTCGGCACAACTCTTCATAGGCATCACATTCAAATCCACAATGTGTGTAATACTATGCAAAATATCAATTCCATTCTTATCACTTTGAACCATACGTTTAAGACCCTCAATTAATGAAAGAGCTTGACTATCAGGGTATTCTTGAGACATCCATTGCTGAAAATCATCAAATTGGTTACCCAATTTCGAAAGTTATTCTACAGAAACCTCATGGAGAGCTTCTTCATCATTAAGAGGATTAGAGGAATTACCCATGTCCTCATTAAAAAGGCCATTCAAATTAGGTTCCATCTCCTCAGTAATTAAACCTTGGAAAGACTTAATTCTAAGGCTTCGTCTAACGGGAATAGTGTAAGTAGGGCTTATTGTTGTAAAACTCATGCACTAGAGAGAGAGAGAAGATTTTGAATTTTGAAAATAAAGTTGGCAAAATTGAACAATGAGATAATGATTATCCAATTTGAACTTTGTGAAAGAAGAGGGAAACACAACTTCCAAGAAAGGTAGGCACAATTGAAAATTAGGGCCAAGGGGAGTAGCTCTTAATTTTAATTGTTATCTTAAAAATTGAAATCTTAAATTTTGAATTTATTTTCGAATTTAGAGGTAGTAAATTTCAATAAAATCAGCCAATCTCCTAGATTTAAGCTGTTAAATGCAATCATGACAATCTCCCGAAATTTCAGAAAAAATGTCAGGGACCGTGGCGAATGGAGTGCACACGGTCCTCGCAACTTTTTTTGAAATTTTCAGGGATGAAAGTTATGATGATTTTAAAGCTAATCTAAAAAAATTGAGTGATTTTACGATCTGTAGATAGGCCAAATTAAAGTTGCAATCTCAAAATTGAACCCTACCAAGAATGTTGAAAAATGCAAAATTTGAATTTTGAAAAAGAGAGGGAAACTGAAATTTTGAATTTTATGATTTTAGAGGGAATACTAAAAGCAATGCAAGCTTTGAAATTTAAAAGTTGACTCAATTTCATGCAAAATTCAATTTTGAAAGCGGAAATCAAAGTTGTTGCAATTAAACACTTAATTTCAAAAGTCACAAATTGCAAAAAAATTGAATAAAGCACTGAAACTTTGAATGAATGCCAACACACTTTTCAGATTTAGGACAGTAAGAAACACAATTTTGACACGAAATTTCAATTTCAACAATTTTTTGAATGATTATAAGCCTTAATCCAAGCAATCACTAGACCAACTTTGACTTTAATTTTGAAAGTGTTAGAATTGATGAAATCAGCCAAGATTCTGGATTCTACCAGAAAAATACAGTAAGATCTAGCTCCCGAAATTTTAGAAAAAATGTCAAGGACAATGGCGCTCAGGGTGCACACAGTCCTCGCAACTTTTTTCAAAATTTTCAAGGATGAGAGATATTATGATTTTGTTGCGGAATCCAAAGTTACAGCCGATTTGGTGGTGTTCTGATCAGTGAAATCATCGGTCAAAGGTTGAATCAAGAGTGTTTTAAAAATTAGAGTTTTGACACTTAACCAACTAATCTTTAGAATTAAAGCACAAATATGAATTGACAATTTTCAATAGAAGGGTAGATCTGAAACAAGCATTAACAATTAAACATTTCACAAGCTCAATTACTAAAAAGAAAATTTAGGGTTTTTATGCAATTAACCTCTAAAATTTGCAAAAGATCAAACATGGAAATGTAATTAAGGAAGCAAATTTTTTTCAGATCTAACCATTAATAATCAGAATTAGGATGTTCACATCAGGTTCACCAAAATGTAAAGTGGAAAATCGAACCCTAGGTGTTTGCCCACTCCAAGGAGAGAGAAAGGAGGTCACTAGGATTGACGGTTTTCACTTAGGAGAGACTTTACATTCAAAAGAGGGGTTGAAAATCACAAGATCCAATCCCACACAATGCAAGATTGAATTCTAAATGAGTTTCAAGGGTTGAGACAGCAAGGATACCCTCTTTTGTAAAGAATGTAGATAGAAGGATTGAACTAGGAGTGTATGTGAAAGTAGGAAAGATTCACTTGTAGATGGAGATAGAGACACGAGATGAAGCTACAAACCTCAAATTAGTAGTAAAATGTCGAGATGATGCTATCCTACAAGTTTGAGTGAAAGTTGACGGGATGATGGCGCCCGGAGTGCACACGGTCCTCCGAAAAATCCACGAAATGAAAGGGGATCTGTTCGTCTCTGCACAAGGATTCCAGATCTTCAATTACAGCCGCATACCTGCAACCTACACACAGAAAAGAGAGGACAATTGGGGGGTTAGGGATTAGGGGTTTGCCTTCAGGTCAAACCCCAATTTGGAATTAACCAAGAAATGAGAATGTTGTAAATGTAAATGTTTGTAATGTAATCAAGTACTGATACCTTGTTGTAAGAATGTTTGTATTCTTACATGCGAAGGTGTAATGATGTTGTATGTTGTAGGTTGTATGTTGTAAGTGATCTCCTCTTCAATGGTTGAATCCTTGTCTTGAATGCAACACCTAGCCTTGAATGGAGACCTAGAATGCTCAATTGCTTGAAGGAATGCTTGAATGTTTGAATGTTTGAATGTTTTAATGTTTGCCTATCGCTTCTGCCTCTTGCACGTATCTATTTTTCCTCCTCTTTTCTGGGAGGGGAAATGTAGTTTATATACTTGTCAATTAGGGTTAGGAGACTGATTTTTCCAACCTTAGTCTGACCTAGGAGCATTATTTTCCAAATTGCAAACTTGAAGACCCGATGCCCAACAAGAGACTGGGCCCAAAATAGGGCCAGGGACCAGGGCACTGGGTGCCATGGTCCTGAGGGACCAAGGTGCTAGGCGCCATGGTCCCACCTCCCAAGACAGCAGGGTGCAAGGAGGATCAGGCCAAGGTGCAGAAAGATGTAGTTTTTGATGTCGTAAACAAGTTTCGGGGTCTCCATTCAGGTTCAATGTTGTGCTGCCATCATGAAGACCCAAATGCAGTCAAAATTGCAAGTGTCACAATTTTATGATGCTACAGGATGCTCAATTGATATTCAACTTGTTGGACAAGCTTTCACCTGAATATGTAGCATTTGTTTCTAGCTTCCAAACTCATCACTTGATAGTGGGGAGTTCCTACATTATGCCTTCATTTGATGCTTTCACATAAATATTGATGTTGTAACAATCTAAGTTGTTGAACATGGGGATTCTCAAGTCTTCAAAGTCCAAGGCTTTGGTGGCTAATGAAGGGAGTCAAGGGAAAGATTCCAACAACAAGAAGAAGCAATCTAAGTCAAAGCCACAATAGGAAAAAGAACAATCATCCTCTCCATCACAAGGTGATTTTTTATCCTCTTCCAAGAAGGGGACTCCACCTAAGAAGGATAAACCAACTTGTTCTTATTACAATAAGTATGGTCATGATGAGCATCGGTGCCACACCAAGCAAGTTGATGAGTTGACAAATCTTCTTAAGAAGAACAACGTCAATTTTCCATCCGCCTACAACAAGAAGGATTCATCTCCTTCCACTTCCTCATAGTCTAAGGGAAAAGGTAAAGCATTTGTGACTAAAATAGGTTCTTCACAGCAGTGGATACTTGACTCGGGTGCCTCTTATCACATGGGTTCTACAAAGGAGCAGTTTTCTTCATTGGAACCATCAAAGGTACCTCACATTTACATTGGTGATGATACACAAGTTGAGGTTGAAGGGAAAGGTTTGGTTGACATGGATGATGAAACATTTGAGAAATTTCTTTATGTTCCTAACTTGTCTACCAATCTTCTCTCTATCTACCAAATCACTCACTATGGGAATGGGAAAAAGGTTGAATTTACACTTGATTCGGTTGTGGTAAAGGAACTTTATAATGATGCCTTGGTAGAAGTGGGACATGCCAATGACAACTGAAAACATTATTCTTTCTCCCACTTTGTGCCAAGTTCTCTTTCTAGGGCCTTTCTTACTCATTCAAATTTAGAAAGTAAGATATGATATGAGCGGTTTTGTCACCTCAACTACCGCTATCTTCAATAGCTTAACACTAAAGATATGGTCATAGGTCTACCTTGAATCAGTTTTTCAGAGGATGTATGTTCAGGATGTTCCATGGGCAAGCATCCTAGCGAGAAGTTTGATAAGGGGAAAGCTTGGAGAGCTTTGGAAGTTCTTCAACTTGTTCACAACAATGTAGCAAGTCCATTTCCATCACCTTCATTTAGTAGGGTCCTCTATGTCCTCACCTTCATTGATGACTACTCCTACTTCACTTGGGTCTATTTTCTTATTCCTAAGAGTGAAGTGTTTGACAGATTTATAGACTTCAAGGCTCATGTGGAGAAGCAATCAGGGAAAGTGATCAAGATTCGTTGCATAGATAATGGAAGGGAATATGTGAACACAAGACTTGAGGATTTTTATACATTTGAGGGGATTGATCTTCAACATTCAGTTGCCTACATTGCACAACAGAATGGAGTTGCAGAACATAAGAATAGAACTCTCAAAGAAATGGCTAGCTATATGATACATGCATATTCTCTTGATCCCATCTTTTGGGAAGAGGCTATCAGTTGTGCCATACACATCCAAAATCAGGTTCCTCACAAAGATTTGATAGGTATTACTCCTTTTAAGGCTTGGGCTGGTAGGAAATAGATTGTGAGATATTTCAGAGTCTTTGGGTGTCCAACATGGGCTCACATTCCTCCATACAAATTCAAGGCATTGGAAACTCAGAGTCGGCCTTGTATTTTTGTTGGATATCCTGAGGGTGTTAAGGCATATCGATTTATGGATCGTGAGACACATGAGGTGTTTATTGAGAGGAGTGTTTATTTTGAGGAAAGCTCTCCTAGCTTAGCCTTATTTCCTCCTCTATCTTCCTCCATTGTGGATAATGATGCGATTTATTCAGATGATGAGACTCCTTCAAATCTGACTCGCAGGGTTACACCTCCACAAGGTCCACTTGTAGTTGAGGAGCCTCATTCTTCACCTCCACCTAGACCTCATTGGGTTCGACAGACACTTGAGTCAGCGAGTTGTCTTATTGGGAATCCTTCAGATACATAGAGGACTCAATCACAACATCAAGACCTTCCACATGCATACATTTCTACTGCTTCCGATCCACAAACATTTTAGGACGCATCAGGGGTTCTCAAGTGGGACCAATCTATGGAGGAAAAGTATAGTTCCTTGATGAGGAACAACACATGGGAGTTAGTCCCTCTCCCTAAGGGGAGAAAGATGGTTTGATGTAAGTGGATCTATCAAAGCAAGTTTACAGGGGATGATAGTGTGGATAAGTATAAGGATCGACTTGTTGCAAAAGGTTTCTCTTAGGTTCCAAGTGTTGACTATATTGAGATCTTTGCACTTGTAGCCAAGATGAACTCCATTCACTTAACACTTTCTATTGTTGTAGCTCATGGTTGGGTTGTACATCAGATGGATGTGAAGAATTCTTTTCTTCATGGGGATCTTGATGAGGAGATATATATGGAGCAGTCACAGGGTTTCATCCAGGATTCTTCATTGGTTTGCAGATTAAGGAAATCTCTCTATAGTCTTAAGCAGGCCCCCAGGGATTGGTACACCAAGATGGATTCCTTTCTTCTCTCAATAGGGTTCACCAGGTGTCATTTCGATCTGAATGTCTATATTTTGCGATATGATGACTCACTATTTGATACTTGTTCTCTATGTTGATAATTTGATCATTACAGGGAGTATCACATCCATCATTAGCAGTGTCAAATATGCTTTGCATGACAGATTTTCTATGATTAACTTGGGTCTTTTGCTCTACTTTCTTAGAATAGAGATTTCACAGTCATCTTTCGGGATTACTCTTTCTCAGCCCAAGTATTCTCTTGATCTACTTGCATGTTTTCATGTGGCTGATTGTAAGCCTGTATCGACTCTATTTCTTTTAGGAGTCAAGCTTGAGGCTAGGTTATCTTCTCCACTAGTTGATACCACATTGTATCGTCAACTTGTGGGTACTCATCTACTTGACTCACACTCACCCTGATATTTCATTTGTGGTTGGCATGGTTTATCACTTCATGCAAGAACCACATGAGCTTCATTAGAAAGCCACCAAACACATCCTACACTACATCCAGGGTACACATCATTATGGGATTCACTATGCAGTAGGCACAAGACTTCACTTGGTTGGATACACAGACTCTGATTGGGTTGGCGATCTTGATGAGTGTAAGTCTAATTATGGTTACAACTTCCACCTTGGTTTGGGCCCCATCTATTGGCAGAGAAAGAAGCAGCATGCTACTGCTCTCTCTTCGACTGAGGCTGATTATTGAGGGGCAGTTAATGCAACGACTTAGACTATTTGGCTTCAACATATTCTCATAGAGTTTGGGTTCTCCACTCCATGACCGACAATTTTGCATTGTGACAATCAGAGTGCTATTGCAATCTCGAAGAACCTGGTTCAACATCAGTGAACCAAACACATCAAGATTCATATGCACTACATCTGATAACTAATTCAGGAGCAGGTCATTTATTTGCAGTATTGTCCTACAACAGAGCAGGTTGCAGACATATTCACCAAACCCTTCACCGAGAGTAAGTTCTAGCAGTTGTGAGCTCTCTTGGGGTTGTAGGATGTCTCATTAGGTGGGGTCAGCTGACTTCTCCTTCCTCTCTTATGGGAGGGACTTTTTCCTCTTTGAGGTTTTATCCTTCTTCTTTGAGAGTCTTTTGTACATTTTTCTCTCTTTTGGGGGGGAGTTTTTTCCCACTGAGTTTTCTCCCTTTCTTCATTTGTGAGAGATTTAATTGCATAGGTTTGTTTGCATTTGCATATTGTACATGGTTACCTATCATGGCCTAGTTGCCAGGACCCATCTTTCATTGTTGACTTGAGTCTCCATTCCCCTAAGTTGCACTTAAGGGGGGGTGTTGGTGTAATTATTTATTCTTATAGGATATAATTACACTTTATTTAAGTTAAATTAGGATAATGCATCTCATCGTGGTTTGGATATCGAACACTTAGGGAAATGTGTGCACATAGGGATATAACTTGTAGGAGAAATTCCACCTTTTGTGGTCTTATCTTGCTATTACACTCCACATTCGATGGGTCATCCACCTCTTGTGGAATATTATATTATTTCTCCTACCCACCCCTACTTTTTCTTACCTACTCTTGTTTCTCATTGAGCCACATGTCATGATTGTGTTCTCACATATCCATTTGGCCTTACCTGTATATGCAGGCCTATATTCATTTGTATATTGATGAGAATATAGTTTGTTCTTGTCATACTTTTGTCTCTCTTTTGTGCTTTTCATTGTGCCCTTGATCTTGACAAAATCTCACAAATTATATCCTAAGAAACCATCCATGAAGGATAACAAGGCATGGCCTACTAAGGATTCCACTATCATATCAATATTTGGAAGAGAGAAATCATGCTTCAAAGAAGATTTATTAAGATCTCAAAAATCAATACACATCCTAATCTTTTTATCAGATTTAACTATGACCACAATGTTTGAAATCCATGGGGAATAATCGATAGGATGGATGAATCTAACATCTAATCACTTTTCAATCTCAACCTTAACAAGCAATGCTAGCTTAGGATTCATCTTCTGAATCTTTTATTTCATGGGTTTAGCATCAAGAACCAAGACAATGTTATGAGTGACAATCTTAGGATCAATACCAGGCATATCAGAATATATCCAAGCAAATATTTCAGCAAATTCATATAACAATTCAGAATATTGTTTTTATTCTTCTTCATCCAAGAATTTCCCTATCTTAATAACTTTATCTTCAATACAAGGATCCATCCAGATATCAATAGTGTTACTTATGAGGAGATTACTTTGTTGAGGAGTGTCTTTCAACTAAGGAAATTCTTTAACTATCTCATCATTATTTCTTTCTTTCTCAAAGTAAGCTTTTGTATTCAAACAATAGGAAAGACCACGATTATGATGATAACGAGGAAGGTTGTCATAGACTCCTAGGAATTTAGCTAAGAAATCATCAGTCGGAAAACCATCCAAAGCAAAGACACTAGAAGAGTCACAATTAATATACTCTAGTTATTTTAGTGAAAGAGAAGTAGTAATGACATTAACACTAATAGATGGTCACTTAGAATCTTTAGTATGCTCAAAAGGATCATAGCCAAGTCCAAATATTGTGTCATGAAATTTATTGTCCAAGAGAACCTTTATCCCTTAATATTGGGTACCGCAACCATTACCATTATATCCACACCTAGCTTGGAGGTGAAAACAAGATGAAGTCTAAGAAGCTACCACAAAGTTATTACTCAATGGCCAGATAAAGTAGATTGCTTTCTAGGTTCTTCTTCTTCTTTCTTCTTTTCGACCTTGACTTCTCTAGGGGGAATTTTATATTCTCCTATGAAAGTAGGATTAAAGTCAAGGGATCCCCAATCATCTCGTGCAAGAATCTCTTTAGGAGAAAATATATCTTTAGTGGTAGAACCAAGTTGAGACAGCTTTTCTTCATGGACCTTAGGTTTATTTGAGGAATCATTAGGGAACGAACTAGAAAAAGGAGATGAATTTGAGGAAATAGAAATACTAGTAGGAGTAGAAGTTTTGGAAGAATCATCTAAGATAGTTGGGGAAGAACCAGTTGAAGAGGATTTCGATGTTGATCTTTGGAGACAAGCTTGGAGATTGGTATCACCTAGAAAGGGGTATGTCTTATTATGGTAAATGAATTTAACTTGAATATGCAATGTACAGGGGACAACTTGAATGCTATGAATCCAAGGTCTCCCTAATAACAAGTTATATGTCAAATTTCCAGGCATGTCATGAATAGGCATGGGAAAAGTAATAAGACCTACCTTAATAGGTAATGCAATGATACCTAATGAATATTTGGCAACATTATTGAAGCCTTAGATAGTGAGAGAATCGATCTTAATGAGAGATGTATCGACAAGTTAATGCTACAAACATTAAGGCCATAACCATTGTCCAATAGTGTTCATCTTATTGCACTATCGTTTATGATAACCAAAATCATTAAAAGATTATATTGATGTTGGATCTCACTAGTGGGTAACTCATCTTGGGAAAACACAATTTGGGCCTTAGGAGATGTGATAGAATCAATCAAGGAAGCCATATTATTGAATGTCGCTACGGGTGGGACATTCAAAGTGTTCAAGGCATCTTGTAAAATTCCATGATGGGTTGAATAAGTTTGAATCAAGTCCCAAAGGGATATCTTGGTAGGAGTAGCTTTGAGTTGTTCAATAAGATCACATTCCTTACAAAGAGTTTGTAAAATACGAGATGATGGAGGAAGAATAGGTTGAGGATCAGGAAGAGAAGTGGGAATAACCAAAGGAGGATTAGGTTGCCTATTATTTCTTGTGTTAGTTGTTTAGGTGTGGGCAATTGCATGATGACTCTCCTTTGTTAGTTGTTTAGCATAACTATAAGGACTCTTGGTGGGATTTCCTCCTTGCACAGTAATGGCAGGTTTGTTAGGAGTACTAAAGGAATCATGACTATATCCACCTTGAATAGTGAAAAGAGGTTGATTGGGAAGTTTTGAGGTTGAGGAAGGATAAGCACCTTAGACTAGAAAAATATGATTGCTATATTCATTCACATTTATTACATTGATAAACTTTTTAGATGTATTATTTTTGTTTGAAGATTTAGGCAAAGACATAAAGTCATCAAGGGCATCATCCAACAAAGAATGGTCATATCGATTGAAAGGTTTATCTTTTGATTCAAAGGGAGACATATCCTCATAAAGAGAATTGTTGTAGGAAATCATGTTGCTAGATCTAGTGGAGGAATTGATAGCAATGTACCCATGAGAGGAGTCATTCAACTTATCTTTCTCATCACCATGAAATGACATAGTAGCAAGGTTGATTAGTTTTTGGCAAAATGAAGGTTTAGAAGGCTTAGGGTTCAAAAACTCATCTAGAGCTTCATCTAATTCATCCTTAATAAAATCATAATCAACATAATTGCATACATCATAAAAAGCTTGAACATATTGAAAATAAAAATTTGACATTTTGAAATGAAAATTGAATGAAATTTAAACACACAATGCAAGCAAATAAAGGGAAATCTCTCTTTTTTCCTTGAATTTTTCACTTTTTTTAGAATTTTATGTTTATAAAGCAAATGAAAGATTCTAAGTATAGATCTAACAATCCAATGTAATGAAAAATATATTGGACTCACGTCAAGTTCACCAAAATGTGTAGGGGAAAAGTGAGACTAAGAAAATAAACCCTAATCCCACTGTCATGTACACACTATGGAATATGAAAGAGCCCAGGGAGGTAACACAATTTGGCTATTTATTTTGAGGAAGAGAGAGGCAAGTATTACCTCTTAGGATTTCTATTTATTTTCTACAAATGAGAGGAAGAAGTGATGCAAAAGTGTAGATATGAATGATTTAACCTAGAATACAAGTATGCATAAACAACCCTAATCTGGAAATGCAGAACTAAGAATAACTGATATACTGTTGTAAAGTATAGATTAAGAGACAAATTCAGATGTGCACCTATACCATAAATCTGAGCAAAAAATTTTACGACTAGAGTGCTACGCCCATGTCTTGATTTTGCAGACTGGAAGTTGTACCTGACAAATTATGATCTCTGGATTTTGAACTGTTGATGTGCCAAATTATACTGAAAACAAGGAGGAATAGGGTGCCATGCCCCTATCCTAGGTAAGACTAGGGTGCCACACCCCTGTCCCAAGGGTTTCTAACCAAATCTGACCCTCATAACAGTCTTTGTGCACTCTTCTAGTCTTGAAAGTTGTAGTGACGCTCAGATCTCGAATCTGCACCCATAGTTGAAAATAAGGTTTTGGTTGGCTATATGGGGTTTTTCCTTAGTAAAAACCCTATTTTGGTGATTTCCACCTCAACAAATAACTGATTTGTATAGTAAAATAGTGTGTGAAAGAACCTTGTGTGTGTGCAAGATCCTAGGATGAGAGTAAACAATCTAGAGCAACCCTAAAGAGTAAACCCTAATTGCTTGTAATTGAAAAAGTAAATGCTCCAAATAAATGATGGAAAGTGATCTAAAGAATTAATGTAAATTAAATTTATGTAATAAATCTCATACAAAGACATAGAAATAACATGAAACCATACCCAACCCCAAGGGAGAGGTACAAGCCAATCTTGAGTCGACGATCTCTTATTGCTTTCCTATATCTTCGAATGCCCCCAATTGATGAAAGAATGTTTGATGAACGCTTTCTAGGTGTTTTTGAATTTTGTTGAAGACTCCAAAGATCTTCTCTTTCACTACATAGAAGTCTCCTTGTAATTTCTCCAAAAGATTTTTCCTAGATTTGATTCCTCAAACCTTCAAATGAAGAAAGAGAGCTCTTATGTATGAAACCCTAGATCTTAATTTCATCTTTATGCAGACCTAGGATTTGAATTTCCCACCAATATTTTGGGCTTAAGCATTATAATATCATAAAATTGTGCTCCTAAAATTTTGGGAAAAATGTCGAGGACCGTGTTGCACTTGCACACGGTCCGACCAACTTTTCACCAAATTTTAAGGGTTGTTAGATATGATGATATTAGAGAAGATCCCAAAGTTACAACTGATTCTGAGATGTTTTGATATGCAAAATCGAGCCTTAAAGATCAAAATAGGACATAATTAGGGTTTATGATTAATTGAAGGAATAAAATGAAAAGGGGTAAACTTAGGGTAAAGGGCCCAACTTTATAATGTGTGAAGTAATGAAATATGGATTTAGATTTAATTAATTGATTAATTAAACACTTAAAAGGGATTAGAAATGTAAGATGCAAAACACACTAAGGCAAGTGCTAAACCAAGTGTGGAATTGTACCACCCTAGGAAGGCTGTGCAATTTATGCTACACATAGTAATATAAATTTGTACTAGCATGATCATAAATTTACATATAATTTTTCTCCTCTTTCAATTCATTACATCTTTCACATGAAAAAAAATAAAAAATAAAAGAGCATATAATGTCACTAGCATTCATTCATGATTTTTAATGACTATCATTGTTATGTTGGCTCCTTCACAATTACACATCATTTTCATTTTGTTGATGGATGATTTATTACCTACATTTCTCTTGATTTTATTTTCTTCCTCATAGCCATATATAGAGTTGTTTTATAAGCTCATATATATCTTCATATATTAATTTCTTTTCTACACCCCTTCATAAGCCCATATATTTGTTTATTTTTAGGCCCCCTTATAGCCCCATAATATTACTCTTTTTATAAGCACTTTCATAGTTTCGTATACTATTTTTTTTCACATACTCATTTTTAGCTCCATAAGTATATTTCTTTTTTAGGCTCCTTCAAAACATTATATCTCTCCCTTTACTTTTACATATTGTTTGTTGAAAAAGTTAAATAGTTGTTTATTCATATTTAACATTTTTTGTTAGATATTATGCATATTATTTTGTGATTTTATATTTGAATATGAAGTAGTCACTATGACAAGAATTTTTGGATCATCATCCTGTTGGCTTGATGGTGATTGTAATGAATGACTTCATATGATGTCATTGATGGAACATGTACACACACATATGTTTGTCTACCGGTGTTACTTCAAAGTTATTTGTATTAAATTGCTATCGGTATTAGAAGTTTTCCTTGTGATGGTGTCAAACCAGTACATGTCATCAACCGGTATATATAGGAATGTCTCGACACCAACTTGAAGATCTAGCAGAGATTACCAAAGAAGCAATGGAGGACAATTAGTTTATATGTTGACAAAGGTTAACTCCAACTGGTATCGATGTTCCAATCAATATTCGTTGATTGTGTGATGAGTTATCACCGGTCGTGATGAGTTATCCTAATCGACAAATTTTGACGGTATTTTGTGATGAGTTATGTTTGATTGTCCAGATACACTGCACCTAGGAAATTGTGATATAATTCCTATGGCCGACATGAAATCTAAATGTCTATATAATGACATTATGATGAACTTTTTTGTATGATAGAAGGAGATATGTTATGAGATGATTTAATGCGAAGATAGAATTGTTAAGATGCAAAATATGTTGGTAATGTAGTTTTGAGTGCGTAGAAGAGGATCTATTCAAGCAAGTTGTGTTACTTCTAGATCACACCACCTGTTGTTTTCTAATCACTACAATAGTCAAATCCCCTAACCGGGTAAGCTCTAACAAGATTCATTGTACAAATCCTTTAACAAGGTCATCCATTAGTTTGGATTCAGAAATCCTCTACTGAGGTTACTCCTAACAGGGTACTACCTTTAACAGTGTATAGCTCCTAACAGAGCTTTGGGATCTTTAACAGTATTCGCTCCTAGTAGAGCATTTTTGTAGACCTTAACCGATCAGTTACCTATTACTGTAGATAGTTAACTTGTGAGTCCCATCTCACCGTGGTTTTTCCCATTTTGGTTTTCCACGTATAAACACTTGTGTTATGGTGGATGTTTTGCTTATAGTGGATGCACTAATATCATTTTGGATTACATGCATAGTGTTTAACAAACTTGTTAAGTATATCTATCAGTTGGTGTTTAAATTAGTATTGTTTTTGGTGTCACTGATTCACCCCCCCTCTCAGTGCTTTATAAGTCTATCACATCCATAGAAATATATTTTTGTATGTTCTTGAAATTACTTTCGTATTGACTACTTTACTTTGACATGCAGAATTCATAGTACTTCACATGCAAGTTGAGCTAGAGGCAGGATGTAATGGTGGTACTTTTCCCTATCAATGTTGAACTCACTTTAACCATTTTTACTTAGTTCAATAGTTTAGTATACACAAGATATATTTTGCATGAAAATAATCATTTCTTTCAAGCCTTGACTAACCCAACTCCACAAATCAAGTAAGGATTTGATTTTACCTTTAGACTCCCCGTTCCCTATCTTTTGCCAAATTTGAGGTGCAATACTAAACTTGGTTAAGAATTGCAAACCTACATATATCCTCTAAATTTAGAAAATAAAATTTAAACATGGGCCAAAGCTAATTCAAATTCAATTAGCTATTATCTATTGACTTAAGTATGGAGTGTTTAAATTTACACTCTATAATGTTATATAAAAGGATACATTAAGTTATTTTTAGACATCAAATATCATCATGGTCTAACATAATATAATCATTATAAGAGCACATAGAATAAGCGTAACATTAACATAACAATAGATTAGACATCTACATTATGTTAGCATGTCTTCCAATTTATTCAAAATGTGGAAGAGTTGATTGTGTGGTTGTTTATGACACAAAAACTACCATGCAATCTAATTTAGGAACAACTCTTCCAAATATAATGGATTGTGGAAACGTGATGTCTTCAATTATTCAAAATTCTTAATTTGATCTGGGGGTTTGAGAGACAAAAATGAAGAGAGAAACTCACTTCTTGTGTGTAACAAAATAAATTATAATGATGTCCATGAGCACCACCAAGCTTAGTTAACAAAGGTAATTTTTTTTTCCAAAAAATTCATTTAATAAATTTAAATTTATATGAAAAATAATCAAATTATCGGTAATTTGAAAATCAATTTCACAATTATAAAATTATAACACACACAAAAAAACATTTAATTTTATAATTAATATAAATATAAATATTAATCATTACTTGATGAATCATAGATAATCACCTACACTAAAAAATATTGATCATCAAATCTTAAAAGTCAACACACTTTCCTTTTATCAATTTAAATACTTATTTATAAACATATTTATAATATTTCTCTCTCAAATCATACAATCCAATTTCATTTTTCTATTTAAAGTGGTTTCATTTCTTTTCAATATCATCATAATTTCTTAATCTTAAAGATATGGAGTGACTATACTAGACAAAGTAGAACCTAACATATTTGTGGACCAACCACTAAAGGTGCGAGTCTTTCTCCGTGATCACTAAAAATATATCAAAGCACAAATTCCAAACTTTAAATATTAAAATTGATTTGATTTGATGCTTAATAACAAAGGCATTTTTCTTTATAAATACTCATTGACATTTGAGAGCTTTACTTTCCTTCTCTAGTGTCTTACGGTTAAGGGGGTTTTAATATCAAAAATATATTTTTTTAATTTTTATTTTATCCTAGTAATTTGAAACTTTTATATAAAAATGTAAATCTAATTTTTTTTAAATAAAACTAATTAAACGAAATATAATATTTTATTAGACTTAAAATAAATTTTAAAAAATAAAACTAATATTTTGCACCATCTTCTATGTTACTTTGTGCATGCCCCAATTGTTTAAGTTCTCTCATTACAATTATGTAGGAGTGTCACTTAAAAATTTCATATTTGAGTTAAAATGGGAAAACTTATATTGATTTTTTATATAAGATTTTTTTTTAATAATTTAATTTAGTCAATTAATGAAATGTATAGAATTTAATCTAATTTTTTTATTTTGATCAATAAATGATATTTTTTTTCTGTCATTGGATGATCCTGGTTTTAGTAGGTGCATCAACTTTCTGTCTCTAGTTGTTGCTAGCTCGGGTTATAGTGCTATTATTGTATGATCTCATTGGGCTTCTTTGGAATGTTCAATTTTTTTTGTCTTGCCTTCTATCACTTTCAATCATGAAACATCATAAGTCTCTTTTTTAATTGTAGCTTTGAAGGTTTGTGGGTTTGTAATATCGTTGGTGCCTTATTGTTTTGAGATATGTATTGGGTTTTTTTACAATATATCATTTTTTGCTCCTACACCACCTCATGTGACAGATGCTATATATTTTGGGGGACGGTTTTTATATAAAAATCTTTTATTATTAATATATTGGTGACTTCATCACCTTTTATAAAAAATATAATAAAAAAAAATGATAATTGTGGAGATAGATAATTAATAAATGAATATTAAGTTAAAATTTTTTTGTCATTGCTATTACATTTGAGAAAACGACTCTCTAGCTTCCCACTTGAAAATTTTCAAATTTCTAGTTTGCACATGGTGGTTGACAATGGAGGGGGCCATGTCCCTCCACCTAGAGACCTTCCTCCCAACACAGTTGTCACACCTTTGGGGGGCCCTACTACAGAGACACTAGGAGTTTAGAATGGGGGCCTTGCGTATTCCTCCCCTACTAGTAATGATGGTGCTTGTGAGGGAGTAGAAAAGGACAAACATGTGCACCAAAAAGAAATCCCAACACCCAATAACTAGAAGAGTGCATTGGTTAGCGAGAATCAGGGACAAATAGTCCAAAAAATAATCTCAGAGTGCATACAAACTAAAAAAGGAGCTGAAATTCGACTTCCTGACTGTATGGTTGACCATATCATATCATCATTGAACAACACACTAGTTGGGAAAAAATTTCATTCGGGCCAATGATTGATATGGTCATAGGATGGGTAGCAGCTAGATGAAATTTGAAAGAAGTGTGACATCAAGCGTTATGCCTCGAGGACTTTTCATGTTTAAGTTCACAGCTGAGGAGGACCTATTAACAGTTCTTGTTGGTTCTTGGGCATATGGGAAGCATTATCTATCCCTATGCAGGTGGAAACTAGGGTTCGACCCTGTTGCTAATCTCAATGATATTGCACTATTGTGGGTTAGGATGCCAGGACTTCCATTGGAATTCTAGGATCAACAAATCTTCAAGTGGATTGGAAGTATGTTTGGGCACTATGTGGCTATAGACAATGTAACCAAGGTGAAGTCCAAGTTAGTATTTGTCTAATTCTGTGTTAATGTTAATGAAACTCTCCCAAATTTTATTACATTGCAATCAAAACTGGGGAAGTTGACTCAGATGTTGGTTTATGAGAATGCCACAATTTATTATCAAAGGTGCTCCAAACCAAGGCATGTGATTTCAGAGTGCAAAGCCCCCCAGAGAAGCAACTAAAGATGAAGGAAAAATGTACTTCCCCCCTATGATTGAGTAAAAAAGGAGTGATGGGGAAGTCTTGGAGGATGGGACTGATGAATATCCATTCATAGATGGAATTCTAAAATTAATGAAAAACTCCAAAAAAAACCACTACCCCATTTAAGGAGCAAATTTCTCCTAAGAAGGTAGCCCTATCAATGGAATGGGAGCTAAAATCCCTTGAAAGGATGATCCAATTGGAGGAAGGAGAAATTTTCTCTACTCTTAAGTGTTGGAAAATCTAGAGGAGAGACTTCAATAGTTCTCAGTAGTTATTTTGTATTGGAAAGGATTGAACCTTCTCCAATGAAGAAAGAGATCCCTAAATCCATAAATCCCTTCCTATCCTTGGGTACAACCACTACGAATTAGTTGCCTACAGATGAAGAAGAATGGACAACCCAAAAAAAGAAAAACTAGAGCTAAGAAAATTGATGTGGGTGTTGAAAATAAGACTGGTTGTTCTCAAGGCAGATGGAGGTAGCAAGGAAAATCA
Organism: Cryptomeria japonica; assembly: GCF_030272615.1. Taxonomy (NCBI): domain Eukaryota; kingdom Viridiplantae; phylum Streptophyta; class Pinopsida; order Cupressales; family Cupressaceae; genus Cryptomeria; species Cryptomeria japonica. The sequence goes on along the minus strand of NC_081415.1, from coordinate 485,333,522 downwards.
CCAATGGGAGGCAGAGGCCCCTGATGCAACATCTAAATGTAAAAAATAAAAATTTTCTCATGGAAGATGAAGGGGTTGAATAGTCCTAATAATCAATATGTGTTGAGGAACTATATCTTTGAAAGGAAAAATGAGATTCTCTGACTGTAAGAAGTGAAGATGACTATGCACACCCTTATCACTATTGCTGATATAATATGGCTGGGTGTTTCCTTCTTCACCAGTGACACCAATGGAGCTTCACGAGGGTGGTCAACATGTGTGACCCCAAAAAACTAAAAAGAGATCTTCTCTCACATTCACAAAATTATTTATATGTAATGGTAAACTCTATGAATAGTTCATGACACCTAATCAATGTGTATTCCCCTAGCATGTGCTCTAGGAATAAGGAGGTTTGGGGGGAGATATTTGCTTTTATTATTGATGATTATGATCCCTTATGGATGGTGGTTGGATATTTTAAGTCACCTCTATTCCCCTCAGAGAAGATGGGTGGAGTGATAGATTACTCTAATAGCATGTCTAACCTGACAGACCTCATCAGTAGAGCCAACCTCTTTGACATTAAGCTAGCAAGACAACTTTCACTTAGTCTAACAATCAGAAAGGGAATATCATTATCCAAGTTAAGCTTGATAGATTCCTTGTTTCTACTAATTAGGACATTCGCTATAATGTCATGCTTAAGGCCCTTCCAAGAACTATGTCAAACGATCTATAATCCTATGCTTTTGTATTGGATTGATAGACCCCCAAGCGAACCTCTTCCCTTTTGCTATGAAATTATGTGGGATCATCATCTAGACTTCAAGATTGTGTCCAAAATTTGTGGAGTACTCTTGTTCAAGGTTCAACCATGTTTTGGGTCACCCAAAAACTGGATTTAATTAGAAAGTAGGTGAAAGATTGGAATAAATTTACTTTTAGGCACATTTTCACTCAGAAGAAAGAAATTAACTCCAAATCAGAGGCTATCTAAGAGTTGACAACTAAGGGTGATTACTCACAAAGAACCCATATAGAAGAAGATAATTTGAGAAGGGAAGATGTTTTTTTGAAGCAGAGCTCCAGGGTGAAATGGTTGAAAGAATGGGATAGAACTCTGCCTTTTTCCACAGATTAGCAGGTAAACATACGAATAGGAATACTATTTAGATTTTAAAAAATGATTCGAACCAATAAATTACAGAGGACTCACAGTTGGGAGGAATGGTGACCAACTACTTTAGCAATTCTTATAGAGAAAATGGTGGAGGAGGATTCCATGCCCAAGATGAACAAATCCTATAGTATCTTCCAGTGGCACTTAATCCTGTTGATAATGACCAGATCCTTGCCCCAATCACTGACAAAGAAGTGAACACCACTGTATTCTCTATGGGTGCTTATAAGGCTCCAGATCCTAATGGTTTCCCACTAGTGTTCTTCCAATAATTTTGGAACATTGTGGGATATGATGTAACTATAACAACTAAAGATTTTCTCAAAACAGGGAAATTATTGAAAAGGCTCAACAACACCTTCATTTCCTTAATTCCAAAAATACATTAGCCAAAAATACTTGTGGACTTTAGACCTATTAGCGTATGCAACACAATCTACAAGATTTTTTCTAAAGTCTTGGTGAACAAAATCAAACCCTTTTTGGATGGTTTTGTCAATCGCAATTAGAAAGGATTTGTGCTAGGAAGACAAATGTTAGATGTTGTGGTTACTTCTCATGAAATTATCCACTCCATGGACAAATGTCACATGCTGGGAATGGTCCAAGTTAAGCTTCACATCTCTAAGGCATATGATAGGGTAAGGTAGGAATTTCTCTTTAAAATTTTTAAGAAGCTAAGGTTCCATGAAAGGCTAATCAACCTTGTTAGGGAATGTGTGGAAATGGTTATATTCTTGGTTATCATTAATGGAGTATTGAGGGGATTCTTTGGAATAGCCAAGGTATTAGACAAGGAGACATGTGTTGGAAGCAACAACGAAGGAAAACCGGGGGGGGGGTGTGAATTAGTTTTCACTGGATTAAACCAATTAAGCACAATCTTAGATTTCAATCAACTGCAACAAGAGTAAAGATAACACAATAATAATAACACACACAACACCAAGATTTTGACGTGGAAAACCCAATTAAGGGAAAAACTATGGTGGGAACCTACCCACAATAAGATGATACTCTACAGTAGTATGAGTACATAGTACAATGGGTAATGCACATGCATTCATGCACACTACCTAGAGCTCACTGCTCAAGATATAATGACCCAGAAGGCTCCAAACCTCAAGGAAAGTTCACTGTCTTACAATAATAATCGGACTACAATCCAAATTACATGAACTACAAAAATAGCATCTAATAATGTTTGATTACAGTTCTGGTTAAGCTCATTTGTCGGCTCTACAACAATCTCTACTCAATGCATCATACCGAAAGATAAATTCTCTTATGCACAAATATACAACTCTCTGATAATGAAAACACTTCAACCACACCCTAATTACATGAATTTAACACCTATTTATACAATTCATCAACCTTGACTACAAGGTCGGCCAAACTTTCAAACCTCAATTACAAGATTACATCACACGATACATAAATAAACCATCATACCAATATAAGGTCATAGAAAACATAGAATGGACCTAAACCAAATCTCCAAACATGCATCACCACCATAAATCTCACCAAGATCAACCGCAACACGCTACACCACCAGAAATACTGTGTAACACAAGGAATATCACCGGATCAACAAAATCACCAATACCACGCACAAGGATCAATGTGGATCACCAAAAAAAATAGGACACGATCAAGAAAAACCAATAAGAACATTAGAACCATTTGCAATAGCTGCACCAACACCACTTATTCAAGTCTTCATCAATCAACATGTTAACTCTCAAGAACACCAAAACAACAACAATTCAGACTAGAAAGATGACTTGTGGAGTACCAAATCATGAACCATTTGAAATTAAAATACACATGAACATCCAAAACATTCTCACAAATCTGCAACCAAAGATATGATCATACCGGAGCACAATGGATCAAATACCAAAATCTGTCAACCACTGAACAAAAAGACTAAACTTCAGGATCACTAAAACCAATAAGGAATGAAGTATTCCAGCATCCCAAATAGATAAACCAACCATATCAACTCAATGCAATCACTAGAACACCAAACAACTCTCTGCAACACCAGAACACAAGAATATGTTGACATCAATGACAACAACATATCCTAGTTGCAAGAACATATCCTAGCAGCAACAATATCTAGCAATCTCCCCCTTTGGCATTGACGGCAACATATGAATATGAAAAATAATCCATGAAAAGGAATGAATCAACACCAGCAATCTGCAACAAACTCCCCCTAAGATCATGCACACAAAGCTTCAAAGATAAAGCAATTTTTCATATGCCTCTCTCCCCCTTTGACAACAATGCCAAAGACAAAATACAGATTATACTCTCTCCCCCTATATAAGATAGTTTCACCCAAAAATCGAAGGACAATCTTCCCCTTAGGATAAACTCACAACTGACATCAAAATCACACACTGACTACTTTGGCTGAGTAGCAGAACCAACTCTTCAACTCAGATGAAAGGATAAGGCTCTGAAATCCATCGGATTGATGCAACTCCATGCATCTAGTTCTCATCAAACCCCTAACTTGTCTATCAAGTAGACCAATGTATCTACAAGAAAAGGCTTAGTGAAAATATATGCAATCTGATCCTTTGTAGATACACATTCCAATCTGAATTTCTCATCATTGAATTTCTTCCTCAAGAAATGATACCTAATGGACACATGCTTTTATAATGCAACATCAAATTCTTTGAAATATTGATAACACTTGAATTGTCACAATATATAACAATAGGCTCATCATACACAACTCTAATATCCTTCAACATCTACTTCATCCAAACTACCTGAGTATAGTTACTAGCAGCATCAATGTATTCAACTTTAGCAGTAGATAGAGATACAACATATTTCTTCTTACTGGACCATGAAATCAACTTCTTTCCCAAAAAGGATGCTCCACCGGTAAAGCTCTTTCGGTCATCAACATCACCTACCCAATCAACATCAGTGTAGGCACATAGTAGGAAATCATCATTCTTTGAATACCACAAACCATAGTCAACAGTCCCCTTCAACTATCTAAAAATCCTCTTCACAACAGTAACATGAGTCTCTTTAGGATCTACTTGAAATCTACCACAAAGACAAACAACATTCATAATATCTAGTCTAGTTTGAGTTAGGTACAAAAATCCACCAACCATAGATATATACAAATTTTGATTAACTTTATGAGATTCGTCATTCTTAGACAATTCACATCCAGTTGCCATAGGAGTTCCAACAAGTTTAGAATCAACTAACCCAAACTTCCTCAACTATTCCTTCTCATACTTAGATTAAGAAATGAAAATACCTTTACTGGTCTGGGTAATTTACAATCCTAAGAAGAATTGCATCTCACCTATCATAGATATCTCAAATTCCTTTTGCATATCATCAGCAAACTTCATACTCAAATCATCATCTCCTCCAAAAATGATATCATCAAAAAAGACTTCAACAATCAAAATGTTATCATTTTCAATCTTAAAGTATAAATTACTATTATAATATTTAATCTTTACTTGGCTTAGGTTTATTTGTATTTAGTTTAAGATATTCTTTTGGAATCCCTACATGTAATTTGTCCTCTAGTACATGTGTGAGGACAAGTCATTTCTTTTATTTTCCTTTATTAAGGAATTTTAGATTTCCTCCTTAAGAGGATGTGGACACATGGCACACACATTTTATGAATGGTGGCATTCATAGATTTGGGAGTTAGTTTTTAACTCCTCTCCTCATCTCTATTTAAGAGATGTCTTCTCTCTCATTTTTTCTTAAAGACAATATTGTAAAGAGCTTCTTGCTCCCTCTCTCTCTCTCACACACACACACACACATTTTAGGCATTGCCTCATACATAATAACACAAGGGTTTTTTCTTTTCTTTTCCCCTTTCAAAAGTTCTTGTGCCTCCTTCACATTTGGGTGATTGCTCCAAGGTTTTTGCATTTCTCTTGGTAAGATTTATTTCATCAATAAACTTACTCAGATTTTGTTTTTCTTTCCTTTCTCTTGTATTTCCTTTCATGGTATCAGAGCAGGTTCTAATCCTTGTTTCAAGTTGAGATTGATGAAGGTTACCATTTTGTGGAGCTCACCTTTCTTGGAGGCATTTGTTTTTTAGAGAAGAGAAGAAGGTTGTTCTTTAACGTTTTGTTGTGCAGGTTATGATTTAAGTTTAATTTTTTTTTTCTCACTTGTTAACAAGTTTGTATGCAGGATTAATCTATTTAGATTCTAGTCTAAAAAGTTTATTTTCTCTTAGTTTTGGAAGGCTTGCTGCCAAAACTATTTTGCTAACCTCTTTTCCTGCATTGTTTGATTGAGTTTTGGTTTTGGAAGGCTTGCCGCCAAAACATTCTCTATTTGTTTGTAGGTTATAACATTTTATTTCACTTGTAGTTTATTATTGATTTATTTTTCTAACTATTTATGTTTGTAGATTCAAAAAAGCTATTTTAGTTTCTCTACTTTAGTCATGATGTTTTTCAATATTTTTTCAATCTTTTATTAAATCTTACATCTTTTGTTTAAATCTCTTTAAAATAATTCTGTCTAAATCAAAATTAAAATTATTACAATATAATTTTGAAACTGTAATTTTTGTCTTGTCTATGTATATTATACTTTGAATCATATTCAAATTCTATTCAATTAATTTTTTATTTTTTTTCAAATTTCTCACTACAATCGTACTAATTACAGAATCTTAACATTTTCTTCAGGCATTTTTTAATCTCTGTGTATAACGTTTCTTCTATCTGTGTCATTATCGACTCTTTCTCCCCTGCCTTTCTCTTGTAATAACATCTCTGATTCTTTTTTTGTCTGCCTACTCAATGTACAATAACATCTATACCGTTTATTTTATGTGATTTCATAGATTCTTTATAGTAGTATAAAAAAAGCTATGTTTAAGGTTTTATCATAAAAACTTAAAGTCTTTTTTATTTATCTTACATGTGAAAGTATAGATTACTTTATTTACTCATAAAAGTGAAAGTTAGTAAAAGTTTACTTAAAACAAGTTTACATTATGTTAACTTTTTAAGTTTATAAAAAAAAATTTAATAAAGTTTTAACTAAACTTTTTAATATAATTTATTTTATTTTATTAATAAAGATTTGATTTTTTAATAAGGTTTTTAATTTGAAATTGTTTTATTTTATTATTAATAAAGATTTAAAGTTTTAATATATATTTTTAATTAAAAGTTAAGTTTTTTAAAATTCAAATTTGTTAATAAAACTTTGAAAATAGTATCTTTTCATAAATATTTTTTTAAAAAGCAATTTTTTTTTTAAGAAAGAATTTTTAAAATTTTGTTCAATTTTTAATTAAGGAGGTTATTTTTATTTTTTTTATCAAAGGGGGTAATTTTTATTTATTTTCAATACTAACCATCACTTGTTCTTGTTTTTTTTTTTGTTATCATGTCTACTTTAATTTCAAAAATTAAATTAAATAGTTCTCATTATCATTCATGGAAAACACATATTTCTTTTATTTTTCATTTCAAGCACCTTTTGGATGTTGCTACTGATAAAACCTCTGAGCCTGCTTCAACTGCTCCTCAAGCTGACCAAGACAGGTGGAAGGCTCAAAATGAGGAAGCACTTGGTTTAATTGGTATTTCGATGGTTCCTGAATTGTATGTTCTTATTAGAAATTGTACAAAAGCATATGAAGCATGGGGAATTTTAGAAACAACTTATGATAGTTCAAATGAATCCCAAAAAATTCAGCTTCAAGATCAACTCGAAGATCTTAGGTATACGGATTTTAAAACCATATATGTTCTTATTAGAAATTGTACAAAAGCATATGAAGCATGGGGAATTTTAAAAACAACTTATGATAGTTCAAATGAATCCCAAAAAATTCAGCTTCAAGATCAACTCGAAGATCTTAGGTATACGGATTTTAAAACCATGGATGAATTCTTATTAAAGTTTGATTCTATTAATGGTTAATTAATTGGTTTAGGAGTTACTCTAGCTGATATACGTTTAATTCATCTTATTCTTAAAAAATGTCTTCCTCGTCAATTTCAACAATTTATTACTAATATTCATGCTCATCTTGTTATTCCTAGTTTAGCTACTCAATTAACTTATGATATTTTTCGTAATTTATTACGTCAAGAGGAAGCTAAATTAATTCAATTTGTTACTCTTAAAAGTACTAAACATGCTTTTATGTCTAAAAATCAAAATCATAATAATCATTATAAATCCAATAATCATAATAATCTTTATTTTAATAATAAATTTCATTCCAAATCCTATAATAACAATTCTAATAATAATTATTCTAAGAGGCCCCATTGTACGTATTGTGGTAAGGATGGTCATGTGACTAATAATTGTTTTAAGAAGCAAAATGGTAAAAAGCCCATGAACCAAAATAATCAACAACATAAACCTAATTATAAGAAAGGTAATAATAATGGTAATTCATCTCATCATGCATTTACATGTACTTATAATGTCTCTCAACCACTTGAGTGGATTATTGATTTTGGTGCATCTCAACATGTTACTTCTCATAAATAATGTTTTGAACCTTTGCATCTTGATACTTCCAATATTCTTGTTCAATTAGCTAATAATCATAGTTGCAAAGTTGAAGCTATTGGTGATGTGAATGTCCCTAATGGGAAATTGCATGATGTTCTTTATGTTCCTAAATTAAAATCAATTTTTCTTTTAGTTCCTAAAATTTGTCAAGATTATAAGATTAAATTTTATAGGAGCATGTGTTATATCATTGATCCAAAAAATAATCATGTTATTGCTACCGCTAAAATGGATACTGATAACTTATTCAAGTTCTATGAATTTTCTCCTACAAAGTATTCCTTGCTTACTACTGTTGATTTTACTATATGGCATGAAAGACTTGGCCATCTTAATTCTTATTATATTTCATTGATGCAAAGAGAAAATATGGTTGATGGATTGCCTACTATTGTTCCTTCTCAAATTGTTTGCAATGGTTGCATGAGTGGTAAGATGAATAGGGAACCCTTTCATTATGGTCAATCTTGGAGGGCATATACTAAATTGCTTCTAGTTCATAGTGATCTCTTGGGTCCCATGCCTTCCATCCAAGGTTCAAGGTATGCTCTTACCTCTGCTGATGATTTTTCAAGGATAAAATGGATATATTTCCTTCATAGTAAGGATCAAGTGCTTGATGTGTTTACTGAATTTCATATGTTTGTAGAAAGCCAATCTGGTTCTAAAATTAAGATTCTTTGTACTGACAATGGAAGAGAATATGTCAATAATGAATTTAATGCTTATTTGAAATCTTTTGGAATTAAACATGAGCTTACCATTCCTTATACACCACAACAAAATGGTGTTGTAGAATGGAAGCATAGGACCATTGTGGAAATGACAAGATGTTTATTGCATGCAAAAAATATGGATTACAATTTTTGGGCTGAAGCTATGGCTTGTGCAACTTATTTAATTAATAGAACACCTACCAAAACCTTAAAGGATAAAACTCCTGAAGAAGCTTGGTCTGGTAGAAAGCCCAGTTTGCAGAATTTAAGAATTTTTGGTTCCACGGCTTATGTTCACAAACCTAAGGAGAAAAGACAAAAATTAGATTCTAAATCTTCTCCTTTTATTTTTATTCATTAATAAAGGTTATAGAGTTTACAATCCTATTACTAACAACATAAAAGTTGCAAGAGATAATTGTATTGCAGAAAAAGGCATTCATGATTGTTCTAAAGTGGAGGATGATGAACTTGCTCAAATAAAAGTTGTTCTTGTGAAGGACCAACCTCCTTCTCTTAACCCTACTCCTAATGCATCTCTTTCTATTCCTTCTAGTGATAGTGATGATGATAATAATAACTCTACTCCTCATGACTCTTCTTCTAGTGATGAATCCATTACTTGTAAAAGAAGACCTAAATGGTTTAAATCTTTAATTCAAGATAGTGATGAATACTTAACTAGAATGAATAGTCTTCAATCTAGAAGAGTTAATTAATTTAATTATGCTTTAATGTCTACTATTATGAATTCTAACGATCCTAAAATATTTGATCAAGCCAAAAATCAACCACATTGGCAAAAAGCAATGAAGGAAGAATATGATACTTTAATTCCTAACCAAGCTTGGGATTTAGTTCCCTTGCCTCAAGGTAAAAATATTGTTTCTTGCAAGTGGCTTTATAAAACTTAATTGAATGCTAATAATCAAGTTAGTAAATTTAAAGCTAGACTTGTTGCTAGAGGTTTTTCACAAGTAGAAGGATTGGATTATAATGAAATATTTTCTCCTGTTGCTAAAATGCCTACAAATAAACTTGTTCTTGCTTTAGTTTCTAGAATGAATTGGCCTATTCACCAAATGGATGTTAAAAGTGCTTTTCTTAATGGTGATTTACATCAGGAAATTTATATGTCTGAACCTCCTACTTTTGTTAAGGAAGGCAATGAACATTTAGTTTGCAAGTTAAAGAAATCAATTTGTGGTTTGAAGCAATCTCCTAAGGAATGGTGTTCTAAGACTAATGCATTCTTTCTTTCTCAAGGTTCCATTAGAAGTAAAAATGATCCAAATTTTTATATTAAACATAGTGAAGATGACATTGTGATTATTATTTTATATGTAGATTATTTAATTCTAACTTCAAGTTCCAATAATTTGATTTCTGAAATTAAGTTTCAACTTAAACAAAAAATTCAAATGACTGATTAAGGACTTTTACATTATTTTTTGGGAATGCAAATTTGGCAAACAAGTAATGGTATTTTTCTATCTCAAAGTAAATATGCTCAAGATCTTTTAGCCAAGTTTAAAATGAATGATGCTAACCATGTTTCAATTCCTATTGAATTGGGCACTAAGTTAATGCTTGATATGCAAACTCCACTTGTTGATCCTACTTTGTATAGATAATTAGTTGGAAGTTTGAATTATTTAACTCTTACTAGGCTAGATATTGCTTATAGTGTTGGTTTGGTTTCAAGATTCATGTCTAAACCTCAACAAACATACTTTAAAGTTGCTAAAAGAATTTTAAGATATATTAAAGGAACTATTAATGTGGGTTTGTTTTATGATGCAAATTCTAATTTTACTTTAAAAGGTTTTATTGATTCCGATCCAGGTGGAGATCCCAATGATGGGAAATCTACTTGTGGTTATTGTTTTTTGTTGGTTCAAGAGCAATTTCTTGGAATAATAAAAAGAAACAATCCACCTCTCTTGGATCCACTGAAGCTGAGTACAAAGGATGCACTAATGCTTCCAAATAAGCCTTGTAGCTTAGAAGACTACTTAAAGATTTGGGTCTACCTCAACACGAACCAACTCCTTTGTATTGTGACAACCAAAGTGCCATTGCCTTGGCTAAAAATCTATTTTTTCATGCAAGGATAAAAAACATTGCTCTCCAACACCACTTTATTAGAGAACAAATTGAAAACAAGCAAGTTTCACTCCTCTATTTCAAGGGGGAAGACCAAGTTGCAGATATTTTGACCAAGCCACTTTGTAAAGGGAAGTTCCAATTTCATTGTAAAAATTTTGGTTCTCAACCCATTGAAGGGTTTGATGTAAACTCCCCAAGTAAAGCTTAAGGGGGGCTGTTAGAATATTTAAACTTTACTTGGCTTAGGTTTATTTGTATTTATTTTGGGATATTCCTTTGGAATCCCTACATGTAATTTGTCCTCTAGTACATGGTTAAGGAAAAGTCATTTCTTTTATTTTCCTTTATTAAGGAATTTTAGATTTCCCCCTTAAGAGGATGTGGACACATGGCACGCACATTTTATGAATGGTGGAATTCATATATTCAGGAGTTAGTTTGTAAATCCTCTCCTCATCTCTATTTAAGAGATGTCTTCTCTCTCATTTCTTCTTAATGACAATATTGTAAAGAGCCTCTCTCTCTCTCATTCACTCACTCACTCACACACACACACACACACACACACATTTTAGGCATTGCCTCATTCATAATAACACAAGGGGTTTTTCTTTGCTTTTCCCCTTTCAAAAGTTCTTGTGCCTCCTTCACATTTGGGTGATTGCTCCAAGGTTTTTGCATTTCTCTTGGTAATATTTATTTTATCAATAAAATTACTTGGATTTTATTTTTCTTTCCTTTCTCTTGTATTTCCTTTCAATTATTATCAATGGTACCTTTACAGAAACCTAACTTCATCAAGTATTTGTCTAATCTATCATACCATGCTCTAGGGACTTGCTTTAATCCATACAGAGCTTTCTTCAATTTTCATACCATGTCTCCTTCATCTGATAAAGAAAATGATACTTATAAAGCACTAAGGGAGGGGGGTTGAATCAGTGACACCAAAAATAAGTAAAACATCTACCATAACACAAGTGTTTATACATGGAAAATCCAAATGGGAAAAACCACAGTGAGATGGGACTCACAAGTTAACTATCTGCAGTAATAGGTAACTGACTGGTTAAGGTCTACAAAAGTGATCTGCTAGGAGCGAATCTTGTTAAATATCCCAAAGCTATGTTAGGAGCTATACCTTGTTAAAGGTAGTACCCTGTTAGGAGTAACCTCAATAGAGGATTTCTTAATCCAAACTAATGGATCACCTTGTTAAAGGATTTGTACAATAAAGCTTGTTAGAGCTTACCTGGTTAGGGGATTTGACTGTTGTAGTGATTAGAAAACAATAGGTGGTGTGATCTAGAAGTAGCACAACTTGCTTGAATAGATCCTCTTTTGCACACTCAAAACTACATAACCAACATATTTTGCAATGCCTTCAACAACTTAACACTTCTATCTTCGTATCAAATCATCTCATATCATATATCCAAAATAGTTCATCATAATTTCATTATATAGACATTTAGATTTCATGTCGGCCTTAGAAATTATATCACAATTTCCTAGGTGCAGTGTATCTGGAGAATCAAACATAACTCATCACAAATTACCACCAAAATTTATTGGTTAGGGTAACTCACCACGACCGATGATAACTCATCACACAATCAATGAATACCAGTTGGAACACCGATACTGGTTAGAGTTAACCATATCAACATGTAAACCAATTGTCCTCCATTGATTCTTTGATGGTCTCTACTGGATCTTCAAGTTTTTGTCAAGTCATTCCTGCATATACCGGTTATCTACATGTATCAGTTTGACACTCTCTAAACCATCATAAACTAAACTTCCAATACCAGTTGCAATACAAGTAAATTTAGAAGTAATACCGGTAGACAATGTGAACATATGTGTGTGTGTACATATTCCATCAAAGACAACATATGAAGTCATTAATTACAATCATCATCAAGCCAACAAAAAATCCATCTGGTTTCTCAATGTACGTTTCCTCTTCCAAATATCCATTCAAAAAGGAAGACTTGATATTCATCTGATATACCTTGAAATTCTTATAAGCAGCAATCTAAGAACTTCAATTATATCCATAGGAGGGTAAGTGCACAAAGATGGTGGTCAAAAAGGGGGGTATGAGTGGACACTTTTTTTTCTGAAATCAAGTGAACCTGAACTTGGAGGCAAAATTTGAAAGTCATCCACTTAAGATATGAAGATAATCAAAGACAAAATATTGTAGTACTCTGAATCTAGTTTCCAAACTACTAAAAATTTTAAAAATTGAATAAGATTAAGGGGGTCAAATCCTTCATGCACGAAAAACTGACCCTGATTTTTTCTGAAAAACATAACATAGTGTCTGATGTGTGCATCAAAAAAGTCATAGTTAGATTTAGTATTTTGACAAATCCTTTGGCAGAAAGATAGTTAAGAGTGATCACTAGAAGATGTGTATTTTTTGTAATTTTTTGTTGAGTATTTTTATTAATGATTTTTCCAATCGAGCACATCTTGAAACTTAGGTACCTGTTCGTGTGCAAAGCATAAGTTGCACTAAACAAATCAAAAATACAATTTTTTTTTTTAAATTGTAAAGAATCAAGTACACTACAATAATATATAAAGTTTTTTAAATTTGGATAAGTATATCAAAAGTTATTCAAAAAATGGTGCACCTATGTCTATGAGAACTATGGAGACACTAGTAAAAGAAATTCAATAATAATATGTTATTGTTGTTCAAATTGAAACAAAATTATATGGTTAGAAAGCTCAGAAGATGGGTGAAATTATGGTGGCAATTTTATAAATACCCACTTGATGAAGTGTAAACCTGATGATGACAAAGTCGATAAACCAAGTTGATAAAATAAAACATGTCAAAAATGAGAGAAATGGAGGGAAATCAAACTTCCAAATGGTAGCTTTGTAATCTAGACCTATTTTCAAGCCTAAACAGTCAAAAGCACGTACGGGGTACTTATGGTGTAAGTAGCGCGTACGTGCTCATTTTCCTATAAACAGCACGTACGCGCTATTTTTACTTTAAACAGCGTGTACACGCTATTGTATAATATGATATTCTATATATAATATGTGTATATACATATAATATATGTAATATATAATATGTGTAAAATATATAATTGTATATATAATATGTGTATATACATATAATATATTATAAACATATATATACACATGTAAGTGTATTCTCTCTCTCTCTCTCTCTCTCCCCTTCTCCCTTCCTCCATACCCCATCCCTTCTCTCTTGCTCTCTCCTCTTCTCCCTTCCTCCATACCCCATCCCTCTTTCTCTTCTTCTCTCCCTCCCTCCCTCCATACCCCACTGCAACTGTGTCTGCACTTCTATAGAAGTAAGTGAATTTATTTCTTGTCTGCAACTTCCTCTTTGATTTTTATCATGTATGCTATCCTAAGAAAATTGACTGATGGATTTGTGTGTGTATATTGAATAGGAGGAATAGGGTTTGAAATTGAACCACGGGTGTATTACCGTGACAAACAAGGAAATCTGCAGCAATATTCTTCTCGAATGTGTTTTTAATGAGCAGAGCAGATGTGGAAAATAGTGTCAACAAAGCAACATGATGAGTCAAAGTACCTGCAATATGTTTTTCAGAAGGAAACAATAGGTAGGAAGAGAAAGAGGGAGAGTAACACAAATGATGTCCTGTAGAATGATAGTGGTGGGTATGTGAGAGTTCACATGTTGTTACACAATGCCTATCACCTAAAGAAATTAAAGTTTGTTGTATGCATGGCAATGGTAGTATATGATGATCATCACTTGTCAAACATCTTAGAACGGTACATACCCATGAAAGAAATCAAGTGTGTAATTCCTATAGTCACAATCGAGATCAGTCTTATAACCTTGCAAATTGAATAGCATCATATGTTTTAGAACTTAGGCAGTAGTCTTAGGGTTAGGTTAAGCTCTTACACTTGCTTTTTAGGGAAGCCTCATTGTTTGTTTGCTTGGAGTCTCGTTATATGATGTTCTATTCATAACTTTAAATTTAATATATCATTTTATTAGCCCATCATATGACCCCTTAGGTGTCATTAGAGGTTGTATTGTTTCCTATGAGGTCATATGGTGTCCTGTGACCCCTTAAGACTCCTCAGGACACCAATAACCCATAACAACACCATATGGTGTTCTAAAGGGTCCTATGGTGTTCTATGACCCCTTAGGACACCATTTGGTGTCGTTATAGGTCCTATTGTGTGCTAAGGGATAATATAGTGTCATATGACCCCTTAGGACACCCTATGACCCCTTAGATGTTGTTAGGGGTCATATTGTGTTTTAAGGGTCATATTGTGTCCCGAATTCGATATCTCTTCCGCTCCCTTTGTCCCCCCTCCTTCTTCTCTCCCTATCTCCCTCTCCCTCTCTCCCCTTCTCCCTTCCTCCATACCCCATCCTTCTCTCTCTCTCACTCTCTCCCCTTCTCCCTTCATCCATACCCCATCCCTCTTTCTCTTCTTTTGTAATTCCTATAGTCACAATCAAGATTAGTCATATGGTGTCCTATGTACTTTCTCTCCCCCTCCCCCTCTTTCCCTCCCCTCTCTTCTCTCCCTCTATCCCTCCCTCTACCTCTCTCTCTCTACCTTCCCTCCCCCTCTCTCTCTCCCTCTCTCTCCCTCTTTGTCCTTCCCTCTCTCTCTCCCTCTCTCTCCCTCTCCCTCTCCCTCTCCCTCTCCCTCCCCCCTCTCTCCCCTCTCCTCTCCCTCCCTCCCCCTACTCTCCCTCTCCCTTCCTCCATACCCCTTCTTCTCTCCCACCTTCCCCTATTCTCTCCCTCTCTCCCTCCCTCCTTCTCTTTCGCCCCCCTCCTCTCTCCCTCCCCCCAACTCTCCCCTCTCTCTCTCTCTCTCTCTCTCTCTCTCTCTCTCTCTTCTCCTCCATACCCCTTCTTCTCTCCCACCTTCCCCCCTCTTCTCTCCCTCTCTCCCTCTCTCTATGTTCCATCCCCCTCTCTCTCCCTCCTTCCCTCTCTCTCTCCCTCTCCCTCTCTCACTCTCCCTCCTTCCCTCCCCCCTCTTCTCTCCCTCTATCCCTTTGTCTACCTCTCCCCCCTCTCCCTCTCTCTCTCTCTCTCTCTCTCCCTTCCTCCATTCCCTTTCTTCTCTCCCACCTGTAATACCCTAAAAATGGTCATCTAAACTATGAACCCCTAATCTTGACAACATCACCAAGGTCCTAACCAAAGGCAATTAAATAAATCTTGAGCACATAATTAATTCTTTAATCATCAAATGTCACATGGCAAATCAATCACTCAATATTAGTCAAATATTTATTTAATTAATTAAATCATTCCAAGTAAATCATTTTAAACAATTATCTTATTTATTTTAATTGAATATCTTAGCATATTTAATTAAATAAATCAATTTGCCATCAAATCTTCAAAAAAGGAATTAATTGACCAAGAAAGAATTAAAAATTGAGAAAAGAAATCAATTGGAGATAATCTTGAAAAAACAAATTGAAAATTGATAAATAATCTAAAAGAAAGCAATTAAAATAATTAAATATTAAAATTGAATGAAATAGAGAATAAATCAATTTTTTCTTGATTTTATCTTAATTTTAGTTCAATTTCCTTTAAAATTGAGAAAAGCATCCAATCACATCAATTCACCTGGATTGTGCTTCTTCTTGGAAAATCTTGACCGCTCATCATCATTTGATCTCAGCCTTTGGTTTCTTTCTGAATTTTCTATAAATTCAAGGTCTCATCTCTCATTCAAAAATGTTGGAGAATATATTGTTATTATGTTGATTTTGCTCTAGGTTCATTGAGAATATTGCATATATATTTAGATCATTTATCTCATTTATTTCTAAAATCATGTTAGATTGATCTTGCATTCATCATGCTCATATAGAGTAAATCCTTTGTCTTGGTGTTGTCTAGTCACTGGATTGCTTATACAAATCTGAGAGCAATCTTATACTCGCATCTTTTAGAAGGCAATGGGTCGATTTGTTATGCTTTTCATATTCATATTTATATTTGTCTAACCATGCATGTAATGACTTGATTGAAGTATTGTGCTTACATATACAGATCCACTTTTCACACACACAATTTTGGCATCCACCGTGGGGCAAAAAACTACTTTTTCGGTCTCAAAATCATTCTTTTTATCTTGCAGGTTTCATCCGTATAGTCTCTGCGAAATATCATACGAGTAGTTTCACTGCATCATATGACATTATATTGAAGCCTGCAATTTATCATACGAAACAATATTATATCCTGTAAATTGTTGTACGAATTAGAATATGGACTCATACGACATACTTCTTCTGTTATCTTCTGTCATTCTGTATTGATTTTTGACTCGTACAATAAAAGTTTTTCTGTCGTTCCATTTTATGAGAATTGTCATATGATTCTATTCTCTACTAGATTAAAAGCAAGTTTCACTTTTTGGGGTTTTTCTTGAATTAAACTTGGATTATGCTAACACTAACCCTGAATTGTCTTTTGTCTGCCTGAGATTTTCACAGCCTGACCAGTTTCTTGCAGGACGCTTGTCAAAGAATTTATCAATCAAGCATACGCCTATCAAAGAATAAAAACAACATGACTACTGATGCATTGTTTTTGCAGGTTGCTTAAAGAGAAATCAATCAAACATCATGTATTCTTTAATTTTTTTTAGGCACCTAACTTGCTATCTGGGTAATGAACAAATCTGTCTTTTGTGCTTTTTTTGGAAAATTTTGAGAGGTAGGAGAGTATTCTCTTGTCTTTCTAAGACAATCATAAATCTAGACCCTTGAGGCTTTTTCTTTGTTTGAGATTTGTACATCTTTAGCAAGCCTGCCCTCCCGAGGGGTTGAAAAACTCTTAAAGCCGTTATGGCCGGTGTGAGGGGAATGACCTAAGTGGGAATGGCTAAATGCCAAGTACTCCAACCCACTATAAAATAAATGTGATTTGATAAAAATCAAGTCAACGGTAGTGCTCGGGAATAGCTCTCCTCAGTACCTTCGGGTATATTAAACCTTAGTTTTCAAGGTTGGGAGACCTCTTAATTTAGTTTATACCTCGACTCGCCGAATGAAACCCTTACTAGATCCAATTAAAATTAGAAGCCACCTGAGTCACCTTCGAAAGGTTGATAATCTTTGTGCAAGAGAGATATTAAATCTCCCAAGACACTTGCCATATCGTGCCCCCATTAGCATTTGGAGTCGGCTAATACGACGTGGAGAATCCATTACGTGAGACTCAACGGCCATATTTTGATTAGCTATTGGGTGTGTACCTAAGTCAGCAAGCTTTTCTTCTCTAAGCCAACTTCCATAGGGTTTGCATGATGTGATTGGAGTTATTATTCATACTATGTGTTTTCTGTGTTTTCATCCCTCAAACTAAAATTGGAATACTAAAACTGGAGAAAACAAATCAACAAACTTGGTGATCAAAACTCTATCCGTGTCACAAACTAGTCTATCTTGGTCAAAAATCAATCCATCTCAGAATTGGTCATACTCAATTGTCATACCCAGCCATTGAAAAACTCAAAATTTTTGTCTCTATCTTGTTAACAGTCGTACGAGCCTGGTCATTTGTCATCCTACACCATATTTTGTGTCGTACGAGTCTACTAAATTGTTGTACAAAGCTCAATTATCTATCATACGAAACCCAACATTCTATCATTTCAAGCTAAATCCTGTGTCGTACGAAACATAACTGCTTAGAATTTTTTGTCGTTTGGGACCTACCCATTTGTCGTACGATACTAGGCATCAACTTGTATGAAATAGAATTGTTGTTGTCCTGAACCTATTATACTGTCGTACGGTTTCATTAATTCTATCATATGAGTCTCTGATTTTGCTAGTCCAGAATAGTCAAACCTGTCCAAAATAGTCTACAGCAAGCCTAAAACTGGTTATCATCCTCCTGAGCATAAACAACCTTGATAGTGTACCTTTGCCATTGTGTTGCACAATTTTGTCGATCATCTTTAAGCTAGTTCAAACAAATATCTTATCAAACCTAAGTTAACTTAGATAACATCTTACACAGGATAGATCATTCCTGAAACTAGACCAGATCTTAGTTACTTCTCTCAATCACTACATTAAATGAACTACTAGCTACAATTTGATCTTGACTTCTGCAACACATCTAGCTCTTGGTCCTGTCGGTTGTAAATGCCTATTCAAACCAAAATCTCTTCTAATTTTTTTGACAAAAGTAAGAATCTCATGGATACCTTAGCTCCAATTCCCATGGCTACCTTTGCTCAAATATTTCAAGATATCAAGAAAGAAATATATGACATGGAAATCCAACAAAATAAATCAATGACTCCATTTGAAAAACAAATGCATGATATCAAGAGTGAGAAACTTCAAGGAATGCTAAAACAATTATATGATTTGGCAATCAAATACCAAATCTCAAACAAGCTCACAAGACACCTTCACCAAGACATAAAGATGTTTCCTCCAAATATTCTCTAGATAGACAGTTTACACCTTTGGGGCAATCTATTGAGTCAGCTTTGGAAGAGCTTCTTAAGAACAATCTTATCATATTACCTAAAAAGACCACATGGGGATGGGAATTTTTGAGTAAGTATTGTGCATATCATAGACAAAATGATCGTAAGACTTTACATTGCATAGAATTAAAACATAAGATTCAAGATCTCATTGATAATGGTGTCATTGAAATTGAAGATCCTAATGACTCACCTAAAGAAAAAGAAAGAACTATTTCTAAGCATGATGAAAATCATGAACCTATGCCTAGGAAGGCTCCATATGTAGCCTCCATCCCTTCCATGATGCCTTCATCTCCTAAGACTTCTTAGCAACAATCCATACCATCTCCTTCAAATAATGAAACTTCTCATGTTGACCCTCAAGGGCTATCTCTTATGGAAATCCAAGTTAATGCCAATATTGATACAAGTTCCTCTAAAGATTTAAAAATCCCAGATCCTATGCCATCATGCACTCCAATCCCAAACATACCCACTCCAGAGAGTCCCACTCAAAATGCTTCCCCATCATGCCAAAATATGAAGACCTTCCAAGAATCCCCTATGCCTATGCAAAATCCTATCCCTTCCTTAGAAGCAACTCCATGTCAAGAGGATAATCTGAAAAATGAAGAAACAAGTCCTATCATAAATCAAGATCAAGACACCAAAACTCTCCAACCCCATCTAATGATTGAAAAAGATCCTATTTCACTAGAATCCCATGATGATCCTGTTATACCTTTCCATTTCATCCAAGATGATCCCCTTCCATCTCAAGAGCAAAGTATCCTTCCTAAGAAAGATCATGATGCCTCTTCCACCTTTTCAAATGGTCCTATTCAAAATGAAGAGTCAAACACCCTTCCTACTCTATCCAATAGTCCTCTTCCATGTGAAGATCAAAGTATCCCTTCATCTCCTTGTCATAATCCTCCATATTCACCTCAAGGATCCATCATGCCTACAAATACCTTTCATGGTCCTATCATTCCCTACATTCCACCTCCATCTCATAATGGACTCATGCCTTATTTCCAAAGCAAAGTGTATCCTACAAGTCAAAATATTTGTAAAGGCAAAGAGGTAGATCTCCACAAGAAAGAACCCCTCCATATTAAATAAAATGTTAAGGGTCATGGCCTCGAGGACATTTCTCAAGATGTTGGTATCTCTCATAAATCCTACATTTCTCTAGTTAAATCCAAATATACACTTTCCCCATCATCGCTTCCATCCATTCTAGGTCCCTATATCCCTCCATCCCTTATGCAGGATCACCAAAGGCACACATCTTCGAGTACCTTCCATCCATCTAAAAGACCTCCATATCATTCCTATCTACCCATGTATCTCCCTCCAAGCAATTTGGATGCCAAGCATAAAGTCATAAATCATGCAATCCACATGTATTCAAGGATCAACATGTCCCATCTAATTGACATGTCAAAACAAAGAAAAATATGATCCAAAAAGAAAAAGAAAAATACAAAATGCCACAAAGGCCCACAAAGAAAGAAGAAAAGTCAAAAGTTATATGGGTTCCTAAGGAACTTGTACAAGCAATGCGCTCTAAGGAACTACAAAAGCATCAAAAATCAAAAACCATGTGGATCCCTAAGCAACTGCTTGAAGCACAACAGCCTAAAGAATAATCAAAATTGGCATCCAAAATTGTTGTTCCTCCATCCAAACCTTCTGAGGCTATTCCTCCATCACCTCCTTCATCCATATTGGGTTATTATGCCCCAAAAACTGTAACCTTTCCTCCATCCAAATCTCAAAATATGAGATTCACTTCTCTTCCATATGTCCACCATCCCTCAAGGTGTGTGCCAATGTTGATCTTTCTAGCATTTCCATCTAGCCATACACAATTCTTCCAACATCCCATCCATTATCCAACACCTCTTTTTCACCCTTCCATCCCTCTTATCCAATCCTTTGCATAAATCCTTGCCCTAGTTTCATTTCATTATCCTACCAACATCTCTGAGCATACCTTCATAGCCATGGCCTATTGCAACTCATATTATAAGGGTGCCATCCAAAGGAGTGAGACTTTGGGGTCCTTCTTCCATCCCCTATCATGCCTCCGTTATCTTCCAAAAGAAAAAAAAATGATGAAAAAGTGAAAAAAAAAATCAGAAAAAAAGTAAAGAAAAATAAATTCATCCTTGTGTGAAAACCATTTCTTGTGGTGCCTTGGGCAAGTACCATGATGAAAACTTGGCAAAGGGCATCATGCATAATCCATTATCCTTTTGCACTTTACACTGGGGGCAAGTTCCATCCATGTACATCCATCTATTATCCTTCATCCTCCATTATCCCTCATTCCCTCTATCTATGTTCATATCCCTTTTCCACCTTTGATCTTGACAAGGTTAAGGATCTTTTTAGGCTTCATGTGTCCTATCTATTACACTTAATCTAGACCCTTTAGTTCCTATCCATTTCTCGCTTACATCCTTCATTACCACCTTTGATCTTGCTTATCATATCTACCTCCTATCCAAATCTATCCCTCGATCTTGATCAACACTATGGACAAAATGCAAAAAAAAGCTTTCCACAAACCTCTTGACATGGCCACTTCTTTGGACCATATGACCTCGTTATGATATATCCTTGCTTTACATCGCTATATCCTTGCTTCGCTACACTATATCCTTGCTTTACATCACTAAAATCCTTGGTTTACATTGTTATATCTAGACCCTGTGCTTGGATTAACATTGTGAGATAGTCCTTGAAAGCATCCACCATCATTCGCTTATCCATTCATGTACTCAAAATCCCTTTTACCTTGCTAGACACTAGGGGCAAACATCAAAATCCTAAAAATCATAAAATGTTCTGAACAAAATCCTAAAAATCAGAAAAAGACTTGAAGAAATCATAAAAATCAGAAAAAGTCCTGAAGAAATCATAAAAACTAGAAAATGTCCTAAAGAAATCTTTAAAATCAGAAAATGTCCTCAAGAAATCCAAAAAAAAAAAGAAAGAAAAATAGAAAAAAAAAAAAAAAAAAAAAAAGGGAAAAAGAGAGAAAGTGCCCTGGTAAAAACTTGGTAAACAGGTACCTCGGTAAAAAAAAATATGAATCTCTGCCAAGCAGGTGAAAACCTAGTAAATAGGCACCTCTTGTACTCAAGCGCTCCATCTATCAATGCAACATTGGCATTCCCGCTTTCCTGCATATTTGCTTTCTCTTGTACATATTTCAATCACTTTTGTGACATCCTGGTTCATTGGAACCCTCATGGCTTGAAACCGATCAATGTCCTAGTCTTAGGTAATCAGCTAAGCAATTTACATGTCCTATGCAATATCAAGCAAGTCATCTTTATGTCAGTGATACCCGGTCATCCACTCCGAGTCAGTCACCTATCTCTTGACTACTAAAGAGTTTTATCACAGAGTACACAAGCAAAACAAAACTGAAACCAATCACTAAATTGTTTGAGATATGCATGAAATTTTCTTTGTGTGTTGTCTTTTATATTGGTTTTCAATTAGTATCCCTCTGAGTAACTCGAGGAATTCTATCTTGACTAAGAGAAGCCAGGATTGGGGCATAATATTTTCTTTGTTTTTTGCTTGTAGGAATGATTTTGATGATCTGAAAACATCTAATCAGCTGGGTGTCTGTGATAAGTGCCTTCACATTAAGGTGAAATCACCACACATACCTTGACTCCTCTTATTTGTATGCTACAGGGAGGGTCCCATCATTTCTTTATTTGTTTTGAGGGAATTTATTTATTGTGCAATCCAGGTCCATGCATAATCTGTCCAAGGATATGAACAAAAAAAAAGGGTCATTGTGGACAAGATAATTAATATTGCACATGCAAAGAAAGGAACTCTACTCTGCTTGCTATAATTGTAAAACGCTCAATGATGAAAATTAAGCTTTTCAAAATCCAGTGACTAGGTTTAGGTTGCATTTCATTCTGCACCTTGTGAATTTAGAGTGATTTCGGTATGGTAACACTAATCTCTTTATCTTCTGAATGAGAGTTTGAAGTATCATCATTTCTGATCTAAGTGGTCTCTTTTCATCATTTCTCCGATTGAGTACTTGTGTATTGAGATGTTAGCTACATACATGAGCATCTTATATAGATTCATACATTTTATTATTTACTTATTTGCATTCATCTTATTGCATAGAAAAATGAAAAATTTGCATTACTCATTACTCATTCACATTCATTTATTTGCATATGAAAAGAAAGAAAAATAAACATCCATATTCCATTTGCATTCATACATCCATACTGAAAAGATATGCATACATATAGAATAAAGCATATAGAACAACATCTCATAATCAATCAACACAAGTATGATGAAATCAAATCAAGAGCTCGTAAATCGGTTGCCCTGAGTCCATTTTCGGTATCGAAATCAAAATCTAACGTCAATTCTCTCATCAAAATTTCACGATGTTGACCACTTAGCACTTTCATCAACTTCTCATTCTTTTTTTTAACTTTGTGCTCAATTTCAATGCCGAATCTCAATTTAATTTCTACAAATCAACTTTGCGCTCAATTTCTTATCAATCAACGCAAAATTTTTAAAAATTCCTCTGAATCAATTTGTGCTCAAAACAACTTATCATCGCTAAAGAAATTGCCTATCATCATGTACCTTCACTATTTTTTGATTTCACTCCTGAGGGGGCATACTTGTGACCTTATGACCTCACATTCTTCAATGTCGAGAAAATTTTCAAATCTTCATCAAAGTCGAGCAAAAAATCTTTTCAACTAAAGAAAATCAATCAAATAAGACCTCATTGCTAAGGGGCATCTCATCTTCAATATCAAGTTGAGATCTCTCGATCATCTGAATCAAATCAATCGCTAGGGGCATATCAGTTTCATCGATTCAAATCAAGCTGATATTTGTCTTTTATCTAAATCAATCTCTTAACGTTAATCAGTTTCATCGCTTTTCATCAAGCTGATTATTCATTTAAACTCAATCAAGGGTTTAAAGAGTATCTTTGATCACACTCAATCTAAGAAGGTGTTTAGTATTCATTTCTTTGGATCAAGCTAGATAGTTTATCCTCATCATATCTTGATCAATCAAGTTCAAGATCGATTTTTATCATCACTCACTATGTCTAGATCAATCAAGTTCTAGATCAGTAAGATCTGCTTCTTGATCAATCAAGTTCAAGTTCGATATCTTTTATTTTCTATCATTCCTAAGTTCAATCAAGTTTGGGATTGGTATCGCTTTAATCAGACTTCATTCAGCTTTGTCACTTCAAATCAAGCTAAACACCTCGCTTTCATCTAGTTTGTGATCAATCAAGTTCAAAACTGGTATCTCCTAGACATAAACTATTCTTTGAACCAATGCGCTGCTCGCACATGAATTCAAATAGGGGCAAATGTAATACCCTAGAAATGGTCATATAAACTATGAATCCCTAATCTCGACAACATCACCAAGGTCCTAACCAAAGGCAATTAAATAAATCTTGAGCACATAATTAATTCTTTAATCATCAAATGTCACATGGCAAATCAATCACTCAATATTAATTAAATATTTATTTAATTAATTAAATCATTCCAAGTAAATCATTTTAAACAATTATCTTATTTATTTTAATCGAATATCCTAGCATATTTAATTAAATAAATCAATTTGCCAACAAATCTTCAAAAAAGGATTTAATTGACCAAGAAAGAATTAAAAATTAAGAAAAGAAATCAATTGGAGATAATCTTGAAAAAACAAATTAAAAATTGATAAATAATCTCAAAGAAAGCAATTAAAACAACTAAATATTAAAATTGAATGAAATAGAGAATAAATCAATTTTTTCTTAATTTTATCTTAATTTTAGTTCAATTTCCTTTAAAACTAAGAAAAGCATCCAATCACATCAATTCACTTGGATTGTGCTTTCTCTTGGAATATCTTGACCACTCATTATCATTTGATCTCAGCCTTTGGTTTCTTTCTGAATTTTCTATAAATTCAGGGTCTCATCTCTCATTCAAAAATGCTGGAGAATATATTGTTATTATCCTGATTTCGTTGTAGGTTCATTGAGAATATTGCATATATATTTAGATCATTTATCTCATTTATTGCTAAAATCATGTTAGATTGATCTTGTATTCATCATGCTCATATAGATTAAATCCTTCGTCTTGGTGTTGTCTAGTCACTGGATTGCTTATACAAATCTGAGAGCAATCTTATACTCACATCTTTTAGAAGGAAATGGGTCGATTTGTTATGGTTTTCATATTCATATTTATATATGTCTAGCCATGCATGTAATGACTTGATTGAAGTGTTGTGATTACAGATACAGATCCACTTTTCACACACACACCACCCTCCCCCTCTTCTCTCCCTATCTCCCTCCCTCTACCTCTCTATCTCTCTCTACCTTACCTCTCTCTCTCTCTCTCTCTCTCTCTCTCTCTCTCTCTCTCTCTCTCCCTCCCCCCTCTTCTCTCCCTCTCTCCCTCCCTCTACCTCTCTCTCTCTCTCTCCCTCCCTTCCTCCATACCCCTTCTTCTCTCCCACCCTCCCCCCTCTTCTCTCCCTCGTTCCCTCCCTCTACCTCTCTCCCTCTCTCTAACTTCCCTCCCCCCTCTCTCTCCCTCTCCCTCCTTCCCTCTCTCCCTCTCTCTCCCTCTCCCTCCTTCTCTCCCCCCTCCTCTCTCTCTCTCTCTCTCTCTCTCTCTCTCTCTCTCCCTTCCTCCCTTCCTCCATTCCTCCATATGCCTTCTTCTCTCCCACCCTCTTCTCTCCCTCTCTCCCTCCCTCTACTCCCTCCCCCTCTCTCTCTCCCTCTCCCTCTCCCTCTCCCTCCTTCCCTCTCTCTCTCTCT
This sequence comes from Cryptomeria japonica, assembly GCF_030272615.1. NCBI lineage: Eukaryota > Viridiplantae > Streptophyta > Pinopsida > Cupressales > Cupressaceae > Cryptomeria > Cryptomeria japonica. The sequence goes on along the minus strand of NC_081415.1, from coordinate 485,307,544 downwards.
CTCTCTCTCTCTCTCTCTCTCTCTCTCTCTCTCTCCCTTCCTCCATATGCCTTCTTCTCTCCCACGCTCCCCCCCTCTTCTCTCTCTCCCTCTCTCCCTCCCTCTACCTCTCTCCTTCTCTCTATTCCCTCCCCCTCTCTCTCTTCCTCTCTCTCCCTCTCCCTCTCCCTCTCTCTCTCTCTCTCTCTCTCTCTCTCTCTCTCTCTCTCTTCCTCCATACCCCTTCTTCTCTCCCACCCTCCCCCCTCTTCTCTCCCACCCTCCTCTCTCTCTCTCTCTCTCTCTCTCTCTCTCTCTCTCTCTCTCCCTCTCCCTCTCTCCCTCTCCCTCCCTCTCCCTCCTTCCCTCCCCCCTCTTCTCTCCCTCTCTCCCTCCCTCTACCTCTCTCCCTCTCTCTACCTTCCCTCCCCCCTCTCTCTCTCTCTCCCTCTCTCTCTCCCTATCCCTCCTTCCCTCTCTCTCCCTCTCCCTCCCCCTCTCTCTCTCCCTCTCCCCTCTCCTCTACTTCATCGGCTAATCTAGGAGCTAATGTCTTCGCTCTCCTCTCCTTGTCACTCTTAGGAGTTTTCTTGAAGACATACTTAAATGGATCCACGTTATGGCCATACTATGAAGGGGTCTATTGTAGATTCAATGTACTAACATAAATATATCAAAAACACTTAAAAGCTATAATATAGAGAATAATGACGTACCTGTGCCTGAGATGCTTCTCCAATGGACTGAGGATGACTCGCCATCGATGTAGAAACTGTCACTATTACCTATACAAAAAATGTTCAAATATTAAATACAATTAATATAATGATAAGTATTGAAGGTTAAAAACAATTAATTTTACATATCAAACAAAACTGTACCGAATCCTGAGATGCTTCTCCAGTGCAAGGAGGAGGGTTCGCCATTGATGAAATAGGTATGTATATTTCCTGTATGAAAAAATTATAAGATTATAATATATCACAAGTGCACATGTACGCGTGCATATAATCATGAAATCAATAAAATAAGTAGAGATACATACCTCCACCCTCTCTTGATCCATGGGCGAATCAAGTGCATTCAACAAATCCACATAGCTCAATGGCCATTGTACATGTAAAATAGACAAAAAACACTAATCAATCTACAAACCCCAACTAATACTTGATTTCAACATTTTCAAACAATTGTACAACTAAAAATGTGTTCAATTACCTTCTTCCTACATTTTGGCGTCTTCGAGGAATCCTTTTTCTTAGGACGAGCCCTAGATGTGGAGGGATACCCTAAATTAAAAAAATTAACATTAGATATTAGTATAGATAATAAATTAAACATAATTTTAAAAATCTAAAATGATATGACTTGCATATTCCATCAAAAAAATACACAAAAAGGGTTGTACAAAATATGATACCATATAGCCTTGTAGGCCAAAATCGATCGCTGAGAGCATGATGCCATCAATCTGGGACATTTTGTCCCCTGCCAACACCTACAAACTAGAAATTGGACCAAGCATTAAAGATAGTTATTATATATTGTATTTTTTTGAATTCAAATTGTACTATTCTATTTTAACATGTTACAAAATTTATACCTCAAGCATCGAAGTTGCAGCTATAATAACTAGGGGAGGAGTATGGGATACCGTTGCTCCATCTTGAAATGCATATTATTTGTCTCAATTTAAGTCGACATACAAATAAAAATTCATTTATGTAATTACAAAATTAAAGTGACTGATAAATAAAATGCTATGAATTCAAATCAACACACCTATGTCTGTGGCTCATGGGCAAACACTATGTCCATCAACTCATTTGTTAGCATGAAATCCTCAGCTATGTGGGCTTGACATCTACTCCCACAAATCATGCATAGATGAGATGAGGATCCATCTGTACCGGCTGCATCATCTACCCCCAAGCATATCCTCGAGCAACTGACACACATATGTTGGATGGGCTCTCTGTCGCCACCTAATGGCTCGTCATCCAATACAATAGGGTGTGCTAATGATGTCCCATGCTGGATGATGGCACCAGTCGATGTTGTGGCCACCTGAAGAGTCTGTAGCTCCATCGACTCTTTCAGCTCTACTGGGACAACCTGATGCACCTTAGGTTTGGGTGCTAGGGGGCGATGACTCTCCGTGGGTAATCACCTATGGGCTCTAGGTCTATCTTGGGTAGAGCCACCACCTCTACCATGGAACTCTCTCATGTCAAAATAGTTTGGGTGCACATTGAGCACAAACTCACAATATAATTTTCTCAAAAAATATAATGGCACCTCATAATTATTACAAGGTGGATCATCAAAGACCATCCACCACCTCTGCCAAAAAAGATTCTTCATCTGCACATTGGTACACCAATGTATGGGAAACCTCTTTGCATTAAGAGGTAATGACTGACCAGTTTTGGGATCAACGAAAAGGGCACATATTTGTTGTTTAGTAATATTTTTGTTTTTTACTCCATTGTATGATAGCCCATCGGCATAGAATTGATGACACCTATCCCTAAAGCTTCCCCATTTGGTAATTTGTGTGGAAACAGCTATGGCACCACTAGCTAATGTTTCTAGGCTAGTGGCGAGGGATTGATGATGCTCAAGTTCAGAAGTTTTCAATTTAACAATCAATCTATTGATTTTAGACGTATTTTGTCCTAACTGATTAATTAATTGCTCATGTGTTTCGGGTCTACAGTCAAAAGGAGGAATTGGGGGTTGTTCTCGTGTGTTTTTAGGAGGTGCATTTGGTTGTTCTTGTGGGTTTTTTAGGAGGTGCATTTGGTTGTTCTTGTTCTGGACTAGAAGAATTTGGTTTTTGAAACAAAAAATGAAAAAACCTAATCAAAATTAATGAAATTAAATTCAAACTGTAAAACAAATGGAAAAGAAAGACAAAAATAAACAAAAACTAACCTTGATCCATAGCTTGGAGGACAAATCTAGCACCCCATTCATGGTTTAGGAGAAGAAATGGGTAAAAATGAAGTAAAAAACGTGTTATTCACGGGTAAATGAGACTTAGTTTTTTTTTGTTTTTTTTTTACCAGGCACCGCATATTTGGATTATTAGCACATACGCGCTCATTTTCCTAGGCATAGCATGTACGTGCTCATTTTCCTAAAAGCAGCAAGTATGTGCTATCTTCTCTAGGCTCGGGAAGAACAAACCTAATCACGTACGCGGGAATTTCAAATTTTAAAACCGCATATGCGCTGCTTGTTTTTCCATGTTTTTTTTGGGTGGTGTCCACTTTTCTGACCACCATCTTTGTGCACATACCCAGGAGCAAAATTTTCCTCATAATCAATTCCTTCCATCCAATAAAACCCTTTACATGCCAATCTTTCTTTTTTTCTGATAACTTCACCAACTTCGTTCAGTTTATTTTGGAACACCCATTTAGTGCCAATTACATTCTTATCTTTAGGTCTCGAAACAATCTCCCAAGTGTTATTCTTCTCAATCAGATTCAGCTCTTCTTCCATTTCCTTTATCCAATTCTCATCCTTACATGCTTTTGCAACATCTTTAGGCTCAATCTTTGAAATCAAGCATATCTCTTCAGCAACAATCCTTCTCCTAGTCATCACACCTTTATTCTTATCACCAATAATCTGATTTTTTTAATGATTCAATCTTGCATACCTCAGAGTCTTCTAATTGTTCTAATTCTCAGGCTCTTGCACTTCTTCACCGACAACAAAAATATCCGGATTAATTGTCTCCACCGGATCAATTTGCTTTAGGATCTTAATTTGCAAAGGCTTTGGAACAACATCAAAATCATAACTGTGTGCATTAATATGCTTTCCAAGACATTCATCCACCTTCACATTTTCACTCTCCACTATCTTTCTTAGTCTCTTATTGTAACATTAGTAGGCCTTGCTCTTAGTAAAATATCCCAAAAAGATTCCTTCATCACATCTTGCATCAAACTTTCCTATATCCTCATCTCTCTTTATATAACATTTACTTCCAAAAACTCTAAAATATCTAACTATAGGAACGTGACCAAACCATAGCTCATAAGGAGTCTTACCCAGATCACCTTTAATATGCACCCGGTTGAATGTGTAAACATTAGTGGTAACAGATTCTCTCCAAAAGGTCTATGCAACATTTCTTTCAATCAACATAGTTTTGGCAGCATCCAAGATAGTTTTATTCTTCCTTTCAACAACTCCATTCGGTTGAGGGGTTCTAGGAGTAGATAACTATCTTCTAATTCCATTCTTCTCATAGAATATATCAAACTCTCCTTATGTAAATTCTCCTCCTTTGTAAAATATCAGGCACTTTAGCTTCAACCCTATCTCAGTTTCCACTCTAACTTTGAATATCTTGAATTTCTCCAATGCCTCTGATTTCTCCCTTAGAAAGGTAACCCGCATCATCCTAGAATAACCATCAATCAACAACATGAAATATCTGTCACCCTGCGTGCTTCTCACTCTTGTAGGACCACATAAGTCAGTATCCACTAGATCTAACAATCCACTAGATGAATACAACTTACTCTTAAATAAAGTTATTGTTTTCTTTCCCATCTAACATTCCTTACATACCGGATTAGTAGGCTTCACAATCTTAGGCAAATCTCTAATAGCTTGAGTAGAAATTATCCTTATCATGTAGTCAAAATTAACATGACACATTTTCCTATGCCATAACCAAATTTCATCAATATGAGCAATCAAGAAACTTCTCTCATCAACATTCAAGTGAAAGATATTACCTTTAGTCTTAGTACCCGAACCAATCTCTACACCAGAGGAATTTAGGATATTGCATTTACCATTCTTGAATTGCAAATCATGTCCCTTGTCAACCATCTCTCCAACATTCAAAATATTATGCTTCAATCCTTCAATCATACAAGACATCATCAGTATTATCCTTACCATTGAAAGATATAGAACCTCTACCATGAATCACACAAGCTTTGTCCTCTCCAAATCTCACTATGCCACCATCATACCTTTCCATACTCACAAATCTACTTTTATCACTTGTCATATGATGTGAACAACCATTGTCAATCACCCATTCATCTTTCTCTTCAATCTTAGCAGTCAAATCTTTCTCCTCAATAATGCAGCTTGCAGGATTCAGTGGTACCAGATAATCTTCCTTGATAGCAATAAATATAAATTCATCTTTTGAATTCCCATTCTCTAATTCTTCATCTATTACACCTTCATCAACAACATAATAGCATCTCTTCTGATTTCTAAACTTTTGGTAGGGCTTATAGGGATTATCATACTTATCATGCTTCTCATATCTATCATACTTATTAGATCTATCATGCCTTTCAAATTTATCATGCTTATCATATCTAGACATCCTCTCAGGGCACCTAGAAGCAAAATGTCCTATCTTATTACAAGAGAAATATTTCAAAGTTAAATTTTCATCATACTTACCGGCTCCCTTAGGCAATCTCCAAGCAATAAGGGCTTCAAGCTCGTCCAATTCTCTTTCTTTCTCTTCCATCTCTTTCTTCCCTCTTTCAAATCTGGATACCCAACATGAACTTTCTCCTGGATCATACTTCTTCTTCCCAAATATAGAGGCTCTAAATGCAGTCTCAGATTTACCATGTGATTCTCTAAATTCTCTCAACTCAAATGCAGCAATCTTTCCAACCAACATGTCTCTAGTCACTGTTGTCACACTTTGGATCTCATCAATAGTAGCTACTTTATGCTTGTAAGAAGGAGGCAATCATCTCAGCACCTTAGCAACAATATCATATTCTTCAAGGGTTCCACTGACACATATGATGTTCATGACAAGCTCATTCACCTTAGCCATAAAGGATGATATGTTTTCATCTTCTCCCATTTTCAATGCTTCATATTTCCCTTTTAAGCTCTGCAACTTAGCAACTTTAACTTGCACATCTCCTTCATACAAGGTCTCTATATTCTTCCAGATATCATGTGCAGTCTTCAAACCCATCACATTAGTCATCTCTGAATCGATCAAGGCACTGTAATACCCCTTCCCTAATCAGACTCTTTTGACCTACTTGACCATGGTTGACTTTCTAGTGGCTTTCGTGGATGGTTGATACATTATGATTATGATGTTTTTATTCAGGTACTATGCTTTGGAGTGTGACTTAGTGGATGTGATTATGCATTATTGCTTATTGAGGAGTAGGTGTTGATTATGCACTATTTCTTTGAATGATTAGATGTTAATTATGCTTATGCATTGTATTTTATAAATGATTAGAAGATAATTTTATTTATGTGTTACTAACGATGGACTAACATATTTACCTCATGTGTGAGTTGCACTATGTATATGCCATCATGTATGTGTGGAAAGTGTATGGGGTGTGAGGAGATGATTTCCCATCACTCACTTCAGTGAGACACAGAAAGTCATGATTCTCCTTCACTGATGTGTTTACCGCGTTTGTATATATATGTATGTGTGGTTTGGTTATACAAGAATTGCAGGTACAAGGTACTGACTTCACCTAGTTCCATAGGTCTGAACATACCTAATTAACCCGATGGAAGTGGAGGATATGGTTTTAAGACCCTAATGTCATCCTTAGCCTTGCTCAATTGTGAGCGTTGTTAGTCATTTTCAACCCTGTCAGATCACCAAGTAGGCCACTTTTTGATGTTGGTATGTGGGTCATGTCTTTATTTTGTTTAGTTGAGTTTTGTGTGTTATGTGTTTTGTGACTTTATTAATTCTCTTCTAGTGTTAATTAATGTGTATTGCTTTCATAAATTAAATTAAGAATAAAGTATTATAGGCACTTTTTATGGTTAAATAAATATGAAGAAGTTGAGAAAGTATAACTTTTGAGATCCCAAGAGCATCTGTATGCAAGAATACCTGTCACAAGAGAAGATTGGAGACTGAACACAAAAAAGGCTTTGAAAAAGAGATTAACTTTCAGAGAGGGAATTTAAAAAGAAAAGTTACAATACAATCCTTGTGATAGGAGAATATAAACCCTAAAGAAACCCTAAAGGGATAAAGAGTATTTAATAATTAGAATAATTATTAAATACCTACAATATTATTAAATGCCTAAGTTTAGCTTAAGCATAGAGTATAATAGATTAATAATTGAATAAATAATTATTAGCTAATACAAGATAACTCTAACACCCCACCTTAAGATGAACTTAGGGAGTAGCTAAAAACACTAAATGGAGGAAAGCAAAATGCAAGTACAAGAAGAAGGAAAATTTGGGTCCCGACAACAAGGCCTGATGAGGTACCCAATCACAACCAAATCTCTATGAAACAGAGAAATAGAGAAAACCACATGGGAAAAAACTCTACTCCTAAAAGAGATGGGAAAAAGCATGTACAGAAAAAAAATACGAAGGAAGGCCTCAATGAGACCCCCCTAGGAAAACTTCCTTCACCCCAAGCAATGTGTTTAGACCTTTGGTGCTCCACTGGGTTGTGAGAAAGGTGAATGGCACTCCTATTGTCACACCAAAGAATAGTGGGACTATCAGGAGGGAACCCAAACTCTGTCATCAACTACCAAAGCCATAAAACCTCTTGACTAGCTAACACCGTTGCTCGGTACTCAACCTCTATAGATGATAATGCAATAGAAGACTGCTTCTTGCAAGACCACATGATAGGACTAGAACCAAGGAAAAAAACAAAGCCAAAAGTAGACTTCTGATCTTGAGCATTACTAGCCCAATCTGAGTCAATGAAGCCAACAATGTGAGGGAATCCTGAAGTATAGTGAATGCCAAATTGTGTAGTGCTCCGAATGTACCTCAAAATATGTTTGGCTGCTTGCCAATGGATCTCATGAGGATCATGGGAGAACCGAGAAACAAGACCAACCGCAAAAGAAAGATATGAATGGGCATGTGTCAAAAAGAAAGATATGAATGCGCATGTGTCAGGTACAACAAACTACCAACCAACTGCCTATATAAGGTAGAATCCACAGAACATGTAGAACAAGTGGTAAAAAAAACAACACCTGACTAAAGTGGTGTGGGTGCAGGCTTGCAAGTAAGCATGTCAAATCTGTGAAGCATGTCAAGAGCATACTTCTATTGAAGTATGGAAATCTCATTAGAAGACTGAATAACCTGTAGGCCCAAAAAATAGTACAGAAGGCCAAGATCCGTCATCTCAAACTGCTCCATCAAGGCTCGCTGAATATCCTAAATCAAGGAGGATGAGCTACCGGTAATGATAAGATCATCAACATAGAGTAAAAGAATAACTATATCATCCCCCTGACACTAAATGTAGACTATAGGATTAGAATGACAATGTGTAAAGAGTGTAGAAAGCAAGAAAGAGTCCATCTTCTCATACTAGGCCCGAGGAGCCTATTTGAGACCATATAATGAACATCGAAGTCTGCAAACCAAAGAGGAATCCTGCACAAATCCCTGAGGTTACTCCATATAGATTTCCTCATGAAGGTCTCCATGCAAGAAAGAACTCTTCACATCCATTTGAAAAACTGTCCATCCCTATGAAGCTACCAGAGAAAGTACAAAGCGAATAGAATTCATCTTGGCGACAAGAGAAAAGGTCTTGGAGTGATCAATACCCTCCACCTGAGAAAACCCCTTCGCAACAAGATGAGCCTTATACTTATTAATAGAACCATTTGCAACATACTTGGTACGATACACCCACTTGCAATGAACCAACTTCCTACCCTTTGAAAGAGAATAAAGATCCCAAGTATGATTCTTCATCAAAGAAGAATACTCCTCATCCATGGCCCTATCCCACTCTGGGTGACCTGTCGCCTCTGAAATTTTTTGAGGATCATCCAAAATGGCATGACTTAGAAGACTAGAACCAGATGTATGTGCATGAGTATGATGAGTGTTTAAAGGATCACCTACCATAGAACCAACAACATCAACTATAAACCGGGCCCACTTGGGCAAAGGTTGAGCGGCAGGTGGTGGTGGTGATGGTGGACCATCATTTCCATCATCCTCAAGGAAGAAGGAATCCTCAAAAGATGAAGAGGGAGGAGGAGGCAGTGAGGGAGAAGTTGATAATGGAGAATTCATCTAAGGAAGGCGTTCATCAAATTGGACATCCCACCTAAATAGGACCTCTCGGGAATCAGGATCAAACAACTTGTACGCCTTAACATCCTCACAGTGGCCAACAAAAATGAGTGGTTGGCTCTTCCTCTCCATGGCTTTCCTCTAAGCATCTGGAATAAATGCCCAAGCCTCACTACCAAAAACTCAGAATGAAGAAACATTAGGCTTGACATGGGACCAAGCCTCCTCAAGAGTCAACTGGTGCAAGGCCTTATGAGGCATTTGATTTTGAATATAGGTGGCACAATTAACTACCTCAGCCCAAAAAGTAGGCTGCATAGTACATGATTGAAACATGCAATTGGCCATCTCCTATAGTGTTCTATTCTTTCTCTCAACAACACTATTCTGCTGAGGGGTGTGAGGAACTGATAACTGATGCTGCAAAACATGCTCTGTAAAGAAATCTGTAAAACCCTGATTCACATATTCTCTCCCCTTATCTATGTGTATCCTCTTTATAGAAAGACCAGACTGGTTCTCTACAAATATCTTAAAGACTCGAAATGAATCAAAGACATCAGACTTGTACTTAAGAAAGTACACCCATGTGCATCTGGAGAAGTCATCAATGAAAGTGAGCACATACTTGGACCCTGAAAAGGAGGGAGTCAGAAATGGCATAAGATCACTGTGGATCAAATTCAAGGGTGCCTTAGCACGGGTGGCTCTGCTTGTAGGAAAAGGGTCATGGTGATGCTCGCCAAGTGGACAACCTCGGCATACACCATCAATACAGGATATCTGAGGGAGCCCAATAACAAGTGCCTGTATGCTCATCTGCTGTAAGTATCTGTAGTTGACATGGCCAAAATACTCATGCCACAATTTGCTCACTGAATCTGCATGTGCTACAAGAGAAACACCTGAACCATCTAGACACTCAAAGCCATCAAACCCATATAACTGAGAATTAGGATCAACACTGCCAATAGCCACAACCAAATCAAGATCATGGAGCTCTCGAGTAACCACATCATGTGGTGAGAACTCAACCATTTTACTAGAGCCAGAATGAAAAATCTGATAAACAAAGAGGAGGTTCGTAGAAATGTTAGGGACCAAAAGAACATCCTGAAAACAACCACCTATCAACGGAATAGAACCTGAACTTGAAATTGAAAGTTGTGCTGAGTCACAAACTACAATCTATAAAGTATTACTATGAGCAAGTGAGGTAACAAGTTGTGGTGAGTGTGTCATGTGGTGAGAAGCCCCAGAATCAATAATCCAAGTGGATGCTGAAGGAATAGCTCCTGTAGAAAGAGCATTTCCTTTCCCAGTAGAAGAGGAAGATGGAGGTTGAGGAGGAGAAATATGATGCTACTGCATGGCTGTCTCCAAGGCCTCTACTCGTTTCCAACAATGAGAAACTAGATGACCTTCATTGCCACAGAAACTGCAAAGCTCACCTGACTTCTTCTTAGTCTTGGAGGAAGACTCACCAGACTTAGAAGAGTACTCATGTTTGTGATAGGACTTCGATTTGTAATCAGACTTAGGTGGTGGCTTGGAGGAACGCTCACTGCTAGTTGAATCCTTCTTAGGCTTCAGTTTCTGCTTCTTGTTCTCTTTAGATTATTGAGCAACCAATGCTTTTGGCTTTGATCCTATGAGAGTGTCCAACTAAGATAGGTGAGCCTGCACATGAGTCAAGCGATCACAAAACACATCAAAAGTAGGCATGGTGAAGCATGTACCCAATGCATCCATAGTATAATAAAAGGTGGAAGCAAATATCTGATAGGGACCTCAAAGCTTAGAGAGAATCAGGTAGATACACTCTGGGTCTGTCTTATTTTTACCACAACTGTGTAAGATAGATCTAGTGGTTTTGAACTTGTTCAGAAAGTCCTCAATGTGAGGAAAAGATTCAAGTATCAAGAAAGAGAGCTCGACCTCAAGTTGTAATGCTCTAAACTCATTGACAATACCAAAGAGAGTTTCAAATTTGGACCACATAGCCTAAGGAGTGAGCCAACCATCAAGGTGAAAAGCAAGTTGTTTGAAACATGTAAGGAGATGACACCCATAGCCTCATCCATATTATTCTGGTGTTGAAGAATCTCAAAAGGATGTTGCAACAGTGGCTAATTTGCATCCAAACAAGACCACAACCCCCTTGATCTAAGAAGCCTCATCATACGATCTTTCCAGAGGTGATAGTTCTGGGATGTAAGAAGCTCAACTGAAGAATCTGCCATGGGCACCTGTACTTGAACCTAGACCTACTCTTGATTTTTTTAATTAAGTGATCTTTCAGACTAGACAAAAGATGTAGAAGGGGTTTTTTTGTTTGTTTTGAGTTTAGGTGTTCTGATTTTTTGAAGTAAATTATAGAAAATAGTAAAAAATAACACCCCCCACAATATGTAAAACAAAAACCCATTACAATCTGATAGCCAGAAAAGAAAACAAGAGCAAAGAAAATGTGTCAAACACTATCTTGTGTACCTGGTGATTTTTCTGGAAAAAAAAAACTCCAAATATGATAATATATCTCCAATACCTTTCTGACGCCTATTCTTTTTTTGAAAATGGAGTCCATTTGCCCAAGTTATGGCTCCCGAAGTGCAAGAAAGAGCGCTAACTTGAATGGCAAAAAATAGGTACTAGATGGAAAAATCAGCAAATCTCACCTCCATATCTGAGTAGGGCTAAAAAAAATATTTCCGACACCTATTCGTTTTTGAAAATCTAACTCTGTTTTCCCAAGTTATGGCAAAAAGAAAAAAAAGCCCTCTTGTAGGGCATAAAGAGGGTTTTAAAAAAAAATTCTTGAAAAACGTGCATGTAATGGCCAAACTCAAAAAAAAATTCCATAGCTAAAGTTGTCCAAACTGGACAAATTTTATATGAAAATGGGGGTTTTTGGATATTCTGAGCTCAATGGTGAGGTTTGTTTGAGCTCAAAATGCCCAGAAACAAAAAAGATACCCTAGATCCAAACTAAAACCTCTGAAAAAAAATTGAAACCCTTGCCTCCAAAGAAAATCTTCTAAAAAGAAATCAGGAACAAGCAGTAGCAAATGTGAGATTTGATACCATGAATAAGTTGATAAAGTACAACTTCTGAGATCCCAAGAGCATCTTTATGCAAGAATACTTGTCACAAGAGAAGATTGGAGACTGAACACAAAAAAGGCTCGAAAAAAGAGATTAACATTCAAAGAGGGAATTTAAAAATAAAAGTTACAATACAATCCTTATGATAGGAGAATAGAAACCCTAAAGATATGCAACCCTAAAGGGATAAAGAGTATTTAATAATTACCTACAATATTATTAAATGCCTAAGTTCAGCTTAAGCATAGAGTATAATAGACTAATAATTAAATAAATAATTATTAGCTAATACAAGATAAATTTAACAAAATCAATCAATCATTCTTAGTTGTTTAGTTAAATTGATTGTTTTATTTATTTCATTAGTGGAATTTTTATTGTGTCTTGTCCATTTGAGAAAAGTTATTTCAACTTTTTTTAAAAAATATAACTTGTTGACTTTTGTTTGTGAAGAATCTAAATTTTAAATTAAATTTTTAAATGGAGTGTTTTTGGAGTGAAGAATTTAAAAATTTGCATTTTAGGAAAAGGGGAAATTTCATGAGAAGAGAACTTTTGACCTAAAAAAGATATTTTGGGCAAAATTCTTTATATGGGAAATTTTTTCCAGAATAGAGGACTCTTGCATTTTTGGAACATTTTTCCTCTCGGTTGTGAATGGGGGTTTTGCTGGGGAAGTTGATAAATTTGTGAAGGTTTGTTTTGGTGGAGAGCTTTGGATTCTTCTTCAATTTGTTCATTAGGTTAGATTTAAAACCTCTATTTTAAAAAAATTTAGTGCTGATAAAAAATCTCTATGTTTCTTATTATGAATCTAAGGTTTAATTTGTGTTTATAATGCATTCTTGTATTTATTGTTTGATGGAAGAATCCTACAATTTTATTTATCAATTTCAAATTGGGGGTTTGAAATTTTAAAATTTGGGTTCTCCTTTCCTAATGATATTTTCTGTGTTAAAAATAAATAAATAGATAAAATTCTATGTTTGGTTGTTTTGAAATCTCCATAAGAATCTCTCATTAGTAGAGCCAAAAGAAAATGAATTTATGTTAAAATATGGGTTGGTGTTTTTTTTAAATTTCAAAATTATAAGTTTGTTGTTGATGGGAAAGGAGAAAACTTAGTTTTTCCCTTGGGAATTGGGTGTTTTTGCTGCTATAAACTATAAACTCCCATATTTAAAAAAAATTATCTCTCTGTTTTCATCACAGAGAAGGGGGGAAGTTGTGTTTTAATATTTTTTTTTGGTTTCTTATTAAATTGTGGTTTTTATTTTGGTTTTTTTTTTTTAATTATTTAATTTTTTTGGGGGGGGGTTGTGGCGGTGGGTGCCAAGGCACCACCACAACGTGGGCTCCCATATGGGAACCCATGGCTGTGGGTGCCATGTCGCCCATAGTGTGGGGATCCGTATGGGAACCCATGACTGTGAGTGTCGTGGCATCCCCACAACATCGGTCCCACACCCCCCACTGCCTCCCTTTCCCCATTTCGTGGGGTAAATAAAAAAATTAAAAATTAATTTTATTTTATTTAATGATTTTTTTAATATATTACTTAAACATATATATATATATATATATATATTAGTATGTTCTTTTTAAAATTATATGTTTAAAATATAATTACTCGTTAATTATATTTAATTGAATCAATTAATATTGTATTTGGAATATCTGATTTTTTTTAATATAAATATGATTTATATTTTTATATGTATATATACATATCGTTGTATATATACATATAATTATATATATGTATTTGTTTATTGTTTTTGGAAATTTTAATGATGTTAGTAAATATGAAATTGGAGATTATTACTCATTTTGGGAAAATTATGTTAAGTAAATGATATATATTGAAATTTAGAAATAATAGTCAAACTTGGTCAACGTGAGTTAGATAGGAAAGCAAATATGTTTTCAAGTGTAAATGATGGTTTTGTTTCATGTATTTTTGGCTTCTTAATTCAATAATCGTGCAAATCAATTGGGCGTATGTCATTTTGCCCTTTCCATGCGTTTTTCCTGTTGTAAATTTTCTAATCTAGGAGGAATTTAATCAACTGAAAGAGTCACAATTGGATAATAATAGATTTTAATTATATTCTTGAACCATCTTTATGATTCCTTAAAATGGATATATGCTTAGTGTGCAAGTGAAACCCTTTTTGGATATTTACTCTGTTGGAGGATTTTGGGGTTTAATTTGAAAAGATTACTTCTTGTGTTATGTCAGTATGTTTTTAAATGCATGATGATTGTGCAATTTAAGTGGTTAAGTGTTGATTGTAGCTTTACTTGCGTCAACCCTGTTGTGGTCTTGTCTTGTGAATAGACCAATTTGTCTGTATCACACCTCTAGTTGGTTACACCTTGGTAGAGGGTAGTGTAACCAAGTATGTTTCTTCAATTTTTCCTTGAACTCTCTGTGTATGGTTGGCTTTTGTGTTTCATCATGGAGTTCTTTGGAGTTTGAGTAATAAGTGATAACCTAATTAATAAACTAGGGTTGGGTTTTAAAACATTAATCAAGATTAATTGTGCCCCACTCATGGTTGAGTGCTCATACACACTCAGGATGCAGTGGGAAGGCCTAGAATGAAAAACCAACCACCTTGTCCTCATGAAAGGTTTGTTGGATCTGCATGTGTCATGGATGGGGGTTGGGGGTTCGGGAGAGGCTTCTAGGATAACCTAGGATGGGGGTTGGGGCCTATGGAGGCCTACCAGGATAACCCATACCAATTATGCGATAACATTCTTCCCTTATGTTCACTAGTGTGTAGTCTTATGTTGGCTTAACTTGGAGCATTTTTGTGGGAGTCATATATGTATGCTTATGCCTTATGTGAGTACCCGATGTACATGTTAGACTGTGCAATTCTTTATTGTGGTCTTCTTGAGGGCCTTATTACTATCTCCTAGCATGAAGGGGTGGTTCCTATATGGGCCACATGGTCGGGTGGTAGTGCCACTTTCCATCAGGTATTTTGTTTGTGCCTTCTTGTGAGGGATTAGCTTCACAGGTGCTCTAGATGTATCTCTTGGATTCACTCCATTCCATTGTACCAGTTGGATCCTCTTTGTTCTTCTTGGATCATATTTGTATCTCTTGGACCTTATGTGGTCGGTTGTATCATTTGTTATTTGGTATGCCTTCATGGCAAGTTGTAATTTTATGTAACCATTATGTATTTTTATAAGACTTGGTGTTTTAAGTGCAATGTAATATTATGTTATCCTTGCAATGTAAAAGCAATTTATTATGAGGAGATTTAGATGGTAGGATTTATATCTTTAATGAAAATCATTGTTGTAATGTAATTGAAAGTATTATCATGAATGAAGCATAGAAATGTTAGTGTTATCTCATGCAAAGTATGAATCAATCATTGTTTAGTGTAATTAAGTTCCTAGTGGATGTATATATATCTTTAGTGGATTAATTGACCTTAAGTAAGGATTAGTTTAATTAAGTAATCCATGTTGGGAAACCCTTTAGGAGTTTAAGTTAAGTCTTCCGCTCATGCAACCTTTAATGTAATGTTTATCTTATACCTTTATGTGTACGATATTGTTTAAAAAAATATATAATTTACACTCTTTTCGAGTGTTTATAGTTGTATCCTTTAGGGTTTCTTGGTGGGGCATTATAGGCACTCAGTAATGCTTCCTTAGCTCTTATATTATTTTCAACATCCTTGATCTCAGCAGTAGTAATCAGTCCATTTGGAGGGACATTGTAGATATTCCTTATAATCTTCTAATGCTCATCTCCAAGACATTTTAAATGAACTTCCATCTAGTCCTTCCAAATAGTATAATTGCTTCCATCAAATCTTGGAATCTCCTTTTTGAACACATAAGTTTCCATCCTGTATCTCCTCAAGCAGCTAAGCTTCTTCTGGAGGATCTAGCTCTGATACCAATTGTTGGCAGCAACAATGAAGGAAAACTGAGAGGAGGGGGGGTGAATTAATTTTCACTGGATTAAACCAATTAAGCACAATCTTAGATTTCAATCAACTGCAACAAGAGTAAAGATAAACACAATAACAACAAAAAACACAATACTAGGATTTTGCGTGGAAAACCAGGTTAAGGGGAAAGCAATGGTCGGAACCTACCCGCAATAATATGATACTCTGAAGTAGTATGTGTAAATATTACAATGGGGAATGCGCGTGCATTCAGTAACATTGCCTAGAGCTCACGGCTCAAGATATAATGACCCAAAAGGCTCCAACCCTCAAGGAAGGTTCACTACCTTACAATAATGATCGGACTATAATCCGGATTACATGAATTGCAAAAATAGCATCTGCTAATGCTGGATGATAGTTTTGGTTAAGTTCATTTGTCTACTCTACAACAATCTCTGCTCAATACATCATACCAAAAGATAGATTTTATTATGCACACATACACAACTCTCTGATAATGGAGACACTTCAACCACACCCAAATTACATGAATCTAGCACCTATTTATACAATTCATCAACCTTGACTACAAGGTTGGCCAAACCCTCAAACTTCAATTATAAAATTACATCATAGGATACATAAATAAACCACTAGACCAATATAAAGTCATAGATGAAATAGAATGGACCTAAAAAATATCACCAAACATGCATCACTACCAAAAATCTCGGCAAGATCAACCGCAACACGCTACACCACAAGAAATACCGCATAACATGAAAAATATCACTAGATCAGCAAAATCACCAATACCATGCACAAGGATAAATGTTGGCCACCAAAACAAATAGGAAACGGCCAAGAAACACCAACAAGCACATTAGAACCATCTGCAATAGTTGCACTAACACCACTTATTCAAATCTTCATCGATCAACACACTAACTCTCAAGAACACCAAAACAACAACAATTCAGACTAGAAAGATGACTTGCAGAGCACCAAATCACGAACCATCTGAAAGGAAGATACACATGAACATCCAAAACATTCTCCCAAATCTGCAACCAAAGATATGATCATACTAGAGCACAATGGATCAAATACCCAAATCTGCCAACCACTGAACAAAAAGACTAAACTTCAAACCAGATCAAATAATATGATCAAGTAAACTTTTGAATCACTGAAACCAATAAGGAATGAAGCATTCCAACATCCCAAATAGAGAAACCAACCATATCTTTTGGATATTGTTGGCATATAATGAACCGGCATGTTGATATGATGATAATGTATATTGTCATTGATGTCAATAAGTTCAAGTGAACCAGTATGAATAGGTATGAGGAGATGCAGTCAACCCGTGTCGAGGTTTCACTAAATGTGACTAGCGATTGGCAGTCTCAGCTCTAAGGTTATCGGTTTGGCGATCCAGCTTGTGCGATGCAATTGATGATACTCTGTGATGTGTTAGCTAAGAGATATGAGTGAGATCAAGGTGCCATGTTAGCCTTGTGCGCGTGAAGGATTTCCTTGAGGATCTTGCATGAGAAGATCGACTATGTTTGAAGTCTACCTCAGGAATGATCATTCTTCTTGGTGGTATGAGAAGAGAGTGTGATGGGTTACTTATTCCCATGTGCAGTGAAGAATGAACAATGTAGATTATCTTGTGATCTATTTGAAATCGTAATAATCTATGCAATATGTTTGGACGGTCAGGATTGGACCACCTGTGTTGTAAACCTAAGATGCTTAGGGCTTAGGGTTCATGCTACCGACCTAACTGTTGTCTATAAGATCAATGATGTTTGTTATTGTAAAGTTGTTGGAAAAAATTATGTGTGTGTATCCAAGTGATGAGATACTTGATAGACCAGTAACTGGAGAACTGTAGAGTGTGATTGTAGAGTACAAGAACTAAAAAGGATCTGCCTTGGCATGTAGTGTTGTTATCAGATCAGAAGTTTTACCTATTATCTTCTAATCATTTCAATAGTTAGAAAATCCCTTTACCGGGTAGCTTTAATATGCTTATTGTAAAACCTTTAACCAGGTGACTCAAGATCATTGAGTTCTTCAAATCCTCTAGCGAGGTAACCTTTAACAGGGTTTCAACCTTTAACATGGTATATAGCCACCCCTTAACTGGGTGATCTTTAACAGGATCAGTTCCTAGCAGAACCTTATTGTAAAGTCTTTAACCGGACTAGGCTCCTAATAGAGTGAGCTTCAAAAGAGTTCAAAAATAATCTTGTGGGTATTCATTCCCACCGTGGTTTTTCTCATTTGGGTTTCCACATGAAAAATTTGTGTGTTATGTGTTATACATTTTTCATGTGATGTGTATGTATTATTTGGTTGAAAGATTATGCATGCAAAGTTATTAGGTTATGATATTACGGGTATACCACTTGTATATGTATATGGGTGAAGTTGATATCAAGAATTGAATGTAGTTGAAGTGTTTAGACTTATCAGTTTATGATGTCTGATGTCTTACTATGTTTAACTGGTATTGCCATGGTTAAGTTTAGTACTGATGACAATCAATTGGTATTGTTTTAACTTGATAAGTTGTGGAGAAATTTTTTGCCTATACTGATTCACTCCCCCTCTCAGTACCGGTTAGGGTATCTATTGTTCATCATTATTCATCAATTTGTATCAGAGCAACTCTAGGTCCTCGATGATATAAGCTTAACCGCTTGAGGTAAAAGATCCTATTGTAATGATGAAGAGGGAATGTCATAAGTTTAATAGAGATAACTTTAAGATATGGAAGGACAAAATGAAGATTTACATCAAGAGTATGGGTGCTCAACACCAGAGCTATGTTGAGAATTCCTATGTGACTCCCACTGGCACTCTAACTAATGATCAGAAGAGAGAGATCCAGGAAAATGGGCAAGTCATGGAAGTTCTTATCAGCAGCCTATCAGATATTGAGTTTATTGATGTACAAGATACAGACACACCTAAGGATGTATGTGATGCACTATAAAACATTTATGGTGGTGATGAGCATGTAAAGAAAGATAAGGAAGAGAGACTTAGAGGTAAATTTGAGGATATGAGGATGGTTGAAAGTGAGACCATTCAGCAATATGGCATTAGGATCAAGACTGTGGTTGGTGATATCAAAAGCATTGGTGGAACTATTGATGATACCACTATTGTTAGTAAAGTCCTTAGATCATTGTTACCAATCTATGCAATCAGAGTTGCTTCTATCCAGGAACTAAGGTCTATTGATAAAACCAAAGTATCCTTAGATACTATCATTGCAAAGTTAACTGCATATGAGTTGAATAGCTATGATGGCAGTGTTCAGAAGACCGAGTTAGCCTTTACAGAATTTGTTGCACGATCCAGAAAAAGAAACTAGTACCAATTATGAGTCTAGACAATGCAAAGATATGGATGATGAAGAGATTTTGATGGCGTTTGAAGCTCTTCTTGCTAAAAGACTTCCGAAGGGAACTAGAAAATATAGAGGTAAACTTCCTTTGAAATGTTTTTCCTGCAACAAGATAGAACATATAGCTATTAATTGTTCTAACAATGACAACAAGGATAAATCGGAGAGGTTTAGAAAGTATAAAGGAGGAAACAAAAGAAATTGTCTCGTTGTTGTGGATGAAGGTGTCACTGATGAAGAATCAGAGGATGAAGAAAATGAAGACATAGTATTCGTAGCTGTAAAGGAAGAAGTGTTTGACAAGAAAGCTCTTGTCTCTCGTATTGACAACTCTAATGAGAGGATAATTGATAGTGGTTGTTCTCACCACATGACTGGTTACCAAAGAAAGTTTCTGTCTCTGGAGGAATATGATGGAGGTGTTGTCAGATTTGGCACCGATGCACCATGCTTGGTGAAAGGTAAAGGATCCATCTCACTGAATGGAAAGAGTAGTGCAGATGATGTCTACTGGGTAGAAGGTCTTAAGCATAACCTGTTGAGTGTTGCTCAGCTAAATGACAAAGGACTCATTCTGGAATTCAAAGGCAGAGTCTGCAATATAATTGGGAAGAGTGGTGAACTTATTGCCACAGGTAAGCAGACCAAAGGTAACCTATTTCAGCTAAATGCAAATATAAGTTGGTGTCTAATGACTAAGTTTGATGATAGTTGGATATGGCATAGGAGACTATGTCATATGAACTTTGACAACATTGTTAAAGCCAGTAAGATGAAGGCGATAAGTTACCTTTGCTGAACAAACTTGAGAATTCTTTGGGCAGAGAATGTCAACTTGGGAAGATGTCTTCCTCAACTTTTAAAGGTAAGTCTTTTTCAGCAAAAAGTTTACTTGATCTTGTGCATACTGATTTATCAGGTCCTATGAAAACTAGAAGTATTCAAGGAGATAGGTATTTTATGATTCTTACTGATGACTACTCAAGAATGATGTGGGTCACATTTTTGAAAGACAAGTCTGAAGCATTTGGAAAATTCAAAGCCTTCAGAGCATTAGTAGAGAAAGAAAGTGGTAAAAAGATAAAATGCCTGAGAACTTATCAAGGAGGAGAATTCACTTTTGATGAATTCAACAAGTACTGTGAAGATAACGATATCAAGAGGCAGTTGACTGCCCCAAGGACACCACAACAGAATGGCATGGCAGAAAGGAATAACAGGACTGTAGTTGAAGTGATGAGAACAATGTTGATCCAAGGAAAGGTTGCTCACACTTTCTGGAGAGAAGTGGTGAGCACTGTAGTCTATACTATGAACTGGGTACTCATCAAGAAAGGCAAAGATAAAACCCCTTATGAGTATTGGACCGGGAAAACTCCCACTATGAGTTACTTTAAAGTGTTTGGTATTAAGTGCTATATCAAGAGAGGTGAGCATTTGAGCAAATTTGATGCAAAATGTGATGAAGGAATATTTATGGGATATTCCACTAAGAGCAAAGCTCTCAAGTGCTACAACAATAGAAATTAGAAAATTGTTGAAAGTATCAATGTCAAGGTAATCCCCTGAGGAACCTGAGGAAACATGCAGCGAAGAAGTGGAAGATGAACTAGATATAGCCTTCTGGGAACTGGTTAAGAAAGAAACTTGTAAAGATCTCAGTATTCTTGTACTGGTAGAAGCTGCAGTAAGAGAAGAAGAAGAAGAAGTAAGTGAAGAAGAAGAAAAAAAGATAGCAGATCAGGCTAGAGTCATTCGTAGATATGTGAAGCTACCTGATCTGAAGGAAATCATAGGAGATAAAGATGTAGGGATACTCACAAGAAGAAAAGTGAAGGAGAACTCTTGCATGATTTCTGAATTTGAACCCAAGACTTACAGAGAAGCTCTTACAGATGAAGACTGGATTAAAGCAATGGAAGAGGAGCTAGACCAGATAGAAAGGAATACAACATGGTCTTTGGTGCCCAAACTAGAACATAAAAATGTCATAGGTACCAAATGGGTCTTCAGGATTAAGTTGAATGAAGAAGGCACAGTTGTAAGGAACAAGGCTAGGCTTGTATGCAAGGGATATGCTCAAGAGGAGGGAGAAGACTATGGAGAAACCTTTGCTCCTGTGGCTAGACTAGAAGGTGTTCATATGCTACTTGCATTTGTAGCATTTAAGGGATTTAAAGTTTATCAGATGGATGTAAAGTCTTCTTTTCTGAATGGAATCCTAGAAGAGGAAGTGTATATAGAGCAACTAGAAGGGTTTGCCTTATCAGAAGATAGTGACATGGTGTGTAGATTACACAAAGCCCTATATGGACTGAAACAAGCACCTAGGGCATCGTCTGAAAGATTACACTCTCATCTTGTGAAGATTGGATTTCAGAGAACAAGTGAAGATAGCAACATCTACTTAAAATCAGAGGGTGATCAGATTTCAATCTGTGAAGTGTTTGTGGATGACATAATCTTTGGAGGAGATAATAAAATGAGTCATGCATTTGTAGATGAAATGAAGAGAGTTTGAGATGTCTCTGATAGGAGAGAGAAAGTTCTTCATTGGTTTACAGATTCAGTAAATGAAAGAGGGTATCTTTATTACCCACTCCAAGTATGTCAAAGAGGTATTGAAGACTTTTGGCATGGAGGAAAGCAAACCGGCTGGTACACCAATGGTGACTAGCTGTAAACTGACTAAGGAAGATGATTCAGCATTGGTGAATGAAAAGGAGTATCGGTCAATGATTGGTAAGCTGCACTATGTGGTGCACAACAGACCAGATATTGCTCATGAAATGGGCATAGTAGCTCGTTTTCATAAGTGTCCAAGAGAATCCCACTTGGTAGTTGTCAAGAGGATTCTTAGATATATGAAAGGAACAATTGATTATGTATTGTGGTATCCATATAATGGTGACTATAATCTCAAAGTATATACCGATGCTGATTGGGCAGGTAATGTGGATGACCAAAAGAGCACAACCGGTGGAGCGTTCTTTCTTGGTGGAAGATTAGTATCATGGACAAGTAAGAAGTAGAGCTATATTTCCCAGTCTATAGCTAAAGCAGAATATGTGGTAGCATTTATGAACTGCACTCAAGCAATCTGCATGAAACATGTATTGAAAGGTTTCAAAGTACCTGTATCTGAACCAGTGAATATATTTTGTGACAATACAAGTACAATAAATATTTCTAAGAATCCAGTATTGCATGCTAGAACTAAGCACATTGAGCTTAAATATCACTTCTTGAGAGAGAAAATTCAGAATAAGGAAGTTGTACTTCAACATGTTTCCAGTAAGGAGCAGCTAGCAGATATATTCACTAAGCCCTTACCAAATACTACATTTACCTATTTGAGAGGTGAATTAGGGGTTCTGCCCCTTCATGAAGTCAACTAAAATTTGTATGCTCTGCATCAGTCAGGAACTATAGTGTCAAATCTTTCAGGATTGATGTGTTGAAGGATGCTACTCCATAGGGGGCATAGCATAGTGGAGTATGGAAGCTTGTGCCTCCACTTTGGCATTGTTGTCAAAGGGGGAGAAGATATTTCATGAATGGGGAGAAGATATCTGATGAATGGGGAGAAGATATTTGATAATGGGGATACAGTGGTCTATGATGCTTTCAGTTGCAATGCTACACTGAGTATTGCCATCAATGCCAAAGGGGGAGATTGTTGGATATTGTTGGCATATGATGAACTGGCATGTTGATATAATGACAATGTATGATATCATTGATGTCAATAATTTTAAGTGAACCAGTATGAAGAGGTATGAGGAGATGCAGTGAACCCATGTCGGGGTTTCACTAAGTGTGACTAATGGTTGGTAGTCTCAGTTCTAGGGTTATCGGTTTGGCGATCCAGCTTGTGCGATGCAACTGATGATACTCTGTGATGAGTTAGCTAAGAGATATGAGTGAGATCAAGGTTCCACGTCAGCTTTGTGCACCTGAAGGGTTTCCTTGAGGATATTGCATGAGAAGAATGACTGTGTTTGAAGTCTACCTCAGGAATGATCATTCTTCTTGGCGGTATGACAAGAAAGTGTGATGGGTTATTGATTCCCATGTGTGGTGAAGAATGAATGATGCAGATTGTCTTGTGATCTATTTGAAATCGTAATACTCTATGCAATGTGTTTGGACGGTTAGGATTGGATTGCCTGTGTTGTAAACCTAAGATGATTAGGGTTTAGGGTTTATGCTACTGACCTAACTATTGTCTATAAGGTCGATGATGTTTGTTATTATAAATTTGTTGGCAAAAGTTGTGTGTGTGTATCCAAGTGATGAGATACTTGCCAGACTAGTAAGTGGAGAATTGCAGAGTGTGATTGCAGAGTAGAGGAACTGAAAAGGATCTGCCTTGGCATGTACTATTGTTATCAGATCAGAAGTTTTACCTGTTGTCTTCTAATCATTTCAACAGTTGGAAAATCCCTTTACCGGGTAGCTTTAACAAGCTTATTGTAAAACCTTTAACCAGGTGACTCAAGATCATTGAGTTCTTCAAATCCTCTAGCGCGGTAACCTTTAACAGGGTTTCAACCTTTAACAGGGTATATAGCCATCTCTTAACCGGGTGATCTTTAACAAGATTGGTTCCTAACAGAACCTTATTGTAAAGTCTTTAACCGAACTAGGCTCCTAATAGAGTGAGCTTCAAAAGAGTTCAAAAACAATATTGTGGGTATTCATTCCCACCGTGGTTTTTCCCATTTGGGTTTCCACGTGAAAAATCTATGTGGTATGTGTTATGCATTTTTCATGTGATGTGTATGTATTATTTGGTTGAAAGATTATACATGCAGAGTTATTAGGTTATGATATTACTGGTATACCACTTGTATATGTTTATGGGCGAAGATGATATCAAGAATTGAATGTAGTTGAAGTGTTCAGACTTATCAGTTTATGATGTCTAACATCTTACTGTGTTTAACCAATATTGCCATGGTTAAGTTCAGTAATGATGACAATCAGTTGGTATTGTTTTAACTTGATAAGTTGTGGAGAAAGTTTTTGCCTGTACTGATTCACCTCCCCCTCTTAGTACTAGTTAGGGTATCTTTTGTTCATCATTATTCATCAATATCAACTCAATTCAATCACCAGAACACCAAACAACTCTCTACAATACTAGGACACAGGAATATGTTGACATCAATGACACCAACATATCCTACCAGCAATAATATCCAACAACCCGTTGTACCCATATTTATCATTCTTGTTGAAGTCTTGGGCAAGAATTTTTTGAATCTTGTGAATACGAGTAGACTTCAAGGTGTTAAGGTTGCCTCCACCATCCCCCTTTATGTCTTGCAACAATTTGTGGATGATACCATTCTATTTGGGAGGGCTTTTTTTGTTGAATCAAGGGAATGTATAACTTTTCTTACTGATTATTTAAAGGCTTCAAACAACATATCAACTATGAAAAAAACACTATATAATTTTTGAATACTAAAGAGGACTTTCAAAATAAAATTAAAGTAATCTTGGGCACCTTGGTCTTCCTCTTACTATCAAAGATGTGACCCTGGCTTTTTGGAATATAATTTTGGAAAGATTGCAAAATAAGTTGGTAGGGTGGAAGGGAAATCTCCTTAGCAATGTAGGGAAGCTCAAATTACTTGCAACCTCAATTCAAGGTATCCTTGTTTATTTTATTTCTTTATTCAATATTACTAGATCTATGGCTAACAAACTTGAAAGAATACATAGGACATTTCTTTGGACAAGTTGGAAGGAAAAAAGAGAATGGCCCTAGTGAATTGGGATATGGTTTGTAAACCAAAGAGACAAGGAGGGTTGGGAATTAGAAAACCAACTCTTCTTAACAAAGCCCTTATAACAAAGATGGGGTGGAAACTTGCACTCCATAATTCTGATTGGTGAAAAATCATGAGTGTTAAGTATATCAATTTTAAATTTTTTTGCAAAATCGTTTCTACTCTAGGATACCCAAGTGGATAAAAAATCTAGAATAATATTCTTAAGTGTTGGAACCTCA
Source organism: Cryptomeria japonica (assembly GCF_030272615.1). Taxonomy (NCBI): domain Eukaryota; kingdom Viridiplantae; phylum Streptophyta; class Pinopsida; order Cupressales; family Cupressaceae; genus Cryptomeria; species Cryptomeria japonica. The sequence goes on along the minus strand of NC_081415.1, from coordinate 485,282,001 downwards.
TCCAATCGGGACTAAAATGGCAAGTTGGAAATGGGCCTTTAATTTGATTATGAGAGGATGTTTGGATTGGGGGCATGCCTTTGGCTTGTAATTATAACTTCATAAGCCCTTATGATTATGCTAGGAGGTTTTTTGGTACCCAAATTGCTAATTAAATATCCCCTTTAAAATGTTGCAAGGATCTTACTCAATACTATCAAAACCAACCTAATTTGATATAGAAGGTTTTAGAATTCCAAATGATGATAAGGAAGGTTAGAATTCCTTTATTTCCAAGGGCAGACAAATTTATTTGGAAAAAGGATTAGAAGGGGGAATTTTTAGTAAATCAACTTACAATTTGTTAATGAAAGATGGAAACTCTTCAAGGTGGTGGAGGAAGATATGGAATCTGCAGTTGATTCCCAAAATAATTTTCTTTTGGTGGATGATCATGCATGATAAAATCCCAACTCGAGATAAATTGATTAAGAGGGGATTTCAATTACCTAACAGGTGTGTTCTCTGCAAGTACGATGAAGAATGTATTCCATATATTCTTCTCCATTGCCAATTTTCTCATGAGATATGGAAAAAGGCATTGATGAAACTTGAAATACCATGGGCCAGTAGTAGTACTATTCAACAATTTGTCTTTGAATAAAGAGAACCTACTCATGACCCTCTGGTCAAAGAGCTTTGGATGCAGATCCCCCCCACTTGGGATGGAGCTCATGGAGAGAAAGTAGCAAAAAAATCTTTAGAGATGTGAAAAATTTGGTAGAGGAAGTCTTTAGAAACCTTTGTAAACTTCTTAAGGAGAATTTATCGATTACCACCTGGAAGTGCCCATCCAATCCCTCCACCTCTTTTGATGATAAGATGGCAATAAATTAGGAATTACCTAATGCTTATGCTAGGTTTGATAGCTCCAAAATACTGGCAAGGAGGAACAATAGGTGGAAACCACCAAAACCAGGCTAGTACAAGCTTAACTTTGATGGAGCTATAAAAAGGAAAAAGGTTGTTGTGGGTGGTGTCATTAGATCTACCTATGGAAATATGATTGTTGTCTTCACTGGTAACTTGAATGGTTATAATAAAAACCAGGCAGAGGGGATGGCCCTATTGTGGGGAATTAAGTTTTCTCTTTCACTTGGTGTTGTAGCATCGTAAATGGTACACCCTTGGTAGGGAGGTACAATTCTATGCTTAGTTTAGCACCCACCTTAGTGTGTTTGCATCTTGCATTGTAATTTTCCTTTAAGCATTTAATTAATTAATTTAATTAAATCTAAAGTCATATTTCATCACTCCCTACATCATAAAACTAGGCCCTTTACCCTAAGTGTGCCCCTTTTAATTTTATTCCTCCAATAAATCATTAAATCATAAACCCTAATTATGTCTTATTTTAACCTTTAAGCCCCAATTTCGCATATCAAAAAATCTTGAAATTAGTTGTAACTTTGGGATTCACTCTAATATAATCATATTTAATGGCCTTGAAAATTTGGTGAAAATTTGGTCAGACCGTGCATAAGTTATGCATGGTCCCTAACATTTTTCCTGAAATTTCTATGATATTATAATGCTTAACCCCAAGAAATTGGTAGAAAATTCAAATCCTAGGTTGGCCTAAAGACAAAATTAAGATCTAGGGTTTCATACATAAGAGCTCTCTTTCTTCATTTGAAGGAAAAAAAAGTTTTTTGGGTAAGGATCCTTCTATGCGATGAAAGAGTAGGTCTTTTGGAGTTTTCAACAAAATTCAACAACATCTATCGAGCATTCATCATGCATTCTTTCATCAATTGGAGGCTTTTGAAGATGTAGGAAAGCATTCAAAGATCACTGACTGAAGATTGGCTTGTACCCCTCCCTTGGGGTTGGGTATGATTTCATGTTGTTTTCATGTCTTTGTATGAGATTCATTACATCAGTTTATAGATTTAAATTTATGCTTTAGATCACTTAGCATCATTTATTTAGATCATTTACTTTGTCAATTATGAGCATTTAGGGTTACTCTAGATTGTTTGCATTCATCATTTTAGGGTCTTGCACACACACAAGATTCCTGCACACACCATTTTACTATACAAATTGGCTATTTGTTGAGGTGGAAATCACCACAATAGGGGTTTGACTAAGGTAAAACCCCATATAGCCACCCAAAACCCTATTTTTTAGTTGCAGGTACAGGTACCTGGAAGACTTTCAAGACTACTAAAAGGCACAAGGATTGTCTTGAGGCCTCAGATCTGTCTCAAAATCATTAGGGCTAGGGGTGTGGCACCCTTGTCCAGCTCAAGATAGGGGCATGGCACCCTTTTCCCCCCACTTTCATGTGAAATTTGGCAGGTTGAGGGCTCAAAACATCAAGATTGCAGTCTCTTAGTTGCAGCTTCCTATTTGCAGAATCGGGACAAGAGCGTGGAACCCCTATCCCAAGAAGTTTGACTTAGTTTTTGGTGTTAGGTACACATTCAAATTCCTCCCCCTTCTCTTCTTATAGTATTTCAGTTTTAGTCCTACAATTTTCTACAATTCCAGTTCATATATGCTTCATTGTTCATCTCCTAGTCTAGTTGATCAATCACACCCTATTTTTCACATCTTCTCTGGATATACAACAAGAGGAATATAAAACCTAAGAGATAATCCTTGGCTCCCTCTTTCTCACAAGAATTAGCCAAAGTGATCTATCTCCCTAGGCTCTTTTGCATTCCCAATGTGTTGGCAAGAGTGGGATTAGGTCCTAGTCACCCAATCTCGCTTTTCCCCCTCCACAAGTGTTAAGGATTTAGCTATAGAAGGGGTCTCAAAGTTGATAGTTGAAGTTGTTAAAGGCCTAACCAAAACCAATTGTTCCATATAAGGAATTATAGGGGATATTAGGAAACTCCTACTTAGGTTGGATTTGTTTGTTATTGACCATTCCTATAGGGAGGGTGATATGGTTGTTGGTGCAATGGCAGCTTTGGGTATCAAAATTGAAGTTATCAGATGCTGGAGAAATATTTATTGTATTCAACCACATGTGATAACTCTCCTAAAGGGAGAGAGTAAAGTAAATCATAATAGGGATGAGGATTAAAAACCTACGGCTATGGTTTACCTTGTTCTACATACTTTTGTTGTTGAATAGGTGCAACATTGACAGCACTTTACAAAAGTAGAGGTGGGAGAAATGTATCAGAGATAGGAATTTGAAACGAATGAAAAGGAAGAAAGGAATTACGAGATGGTACACTTACATGGAGGGGTCTTCGTGTGGAAAGATGAGGTGGTACATTTGGGATGCCAAGTGCTTGTTGGCTTGATGATGATTTTAATGAATGACTTCATATGTTGTCATTGATGGAACATGTACACACACACATATATTCACATTGTCTATCAGTATTACTTCTAAAGTTACTTGTATTACAATTGATATTGGAAGTTTAGTTTATGATGGCTTAGAGAGTATCAAAAAGGTACATGTAGACAACCGGTATATGCAGGAATGACTTGGCACCAACTTGAAGATTCAGTGCATACCATCAAAGAAGCAATGGAGGACAATCGGTTTACATGTTGATAATGGTTAACTCTAACTGGTATCAGTGTTCCAATCGGTATTCACTCATTATGTGATGAGTTATCACCAATCGTGATGAGTTACCCTAACTGAAAAATTTGGCGGTAATTTGTGATGAGTTATGTTTGATTGTCCAGATACACTGCACCTAGGAAATTGTGATATGATTTCTAAAGCCGACATGAATTCTAAATGTATATAATGACATTATGATGAACTATTTTGGAGACATGATATGAGATGATTTGATGCAAAGATAGAAGTGTTAATTTTTTGAAGGTATTGCAGAATATGTTGGTGATGCAGTTTTGAGTGCGCAGAAGAGGATCTATTCAAGCAAGTTGTGCTACTTCTAGATCACACTACCTGTTGTTTTCTAAGCACTACAATGGTCAAATCCCCTAATCGGGTAAGCTCTAACAAGCCTCATTGT